>NC_034190.2:19823958-19828958 GCF_002021735.2 Oncorhynchus kisutch
TTACTTTTGATACTTAAGTACATTTAAAACCAAAAACGTTTTGACTTTTACTCAAGTAGTATTTTACTGGGTGACTTTCACTTTTACTTAAGTAATATTCTATTAAGGTATCTTTACTTTTCCTTAAGGATGACGATTGGGTACTTTTTCCACCACTGCCCTCCATGGAATGAACTTGACACCCCTGCTCTACACTGACTGAATCTGACAAGAGAGGACTGCAATTCTCCCAAATGGGCGGGTGTGAGTTGATGTTTAAATGAAGTTAAGTTAAGCAAATGTTTTCCTCTTTTCTAAACTATGTTTTTGCTTTTTTTTCACTCCTGATTATTTGTGGGAGCCGGGGCCTTTTTTTGGTAATGCCATGAGAAAACATGGGGAGCCTCGATCCTCTGTTTATATTGAACCTGCGTTGCTCAGTATTTGTTGACCCTTGCTGTGAAAGCAGCCGGGCAGAGAGTTTCGGAGAGGTTCACAGGCACAGAAAAGTCATTGTTGGCAATAGCGCCGGCCGAGAGGTGCATGTGTGTGCATGCGTTATCCACACAAATAGACCATGACTGTGAGGTCGGGACCTCTCCCTCAGCTCCCTCGCTGTCTCCACACAGTACTAGCTAACTGTGAATATGGTGTTCAGAAACTCAGTACATAATGAGGCTACATGCGTGCGGAATATTCACAGTAACATGCAGAACATTCTCTAACTGTGAATATTGCGTGCAGAAACCTCACCCCAAACTATGGGCAAACGTGAGGAACCATCAAGAACAGAGAGGAACAGAGTTATAACATCCCCTTTCATTTACCCACTCTTCTATAGAAGTTCTACCCCCAAAACCACTGTTGTAATGCCTGGTGTTCACCACACATAGTTCCTTTGTTGAGGCAGAGTGGAGAGGGATTCCCATGCAGTTCTGTGGCAGATGGGTTTCTCTCTTTGTGACTGTTGTGTGATGGTAGGTAATGATGCATGGTTTTCAAACAGGCTGTGTCAGGGAAGAGCACCAGTAAATAAGGTGTGTGTGTACATGTGTGTGTGTGTGTGTTTGTGTGTGTGCATGCGTGTGTGCGTGTGTGCGTATAGGAACCCTGTGAGACTGCCATGGAGCTGTAAACACAACAACAGGAACTAGTGAGGACAATCACAGTCTGACCTCATAATGGAGTCGGTCTCTGTACTATCTTCCCTAAAGACAGACAGAGCCCGCCAGGCAGTCACACAGTTATATCACACAGGAACCCGTTGTGAAGGTCTCGAAACATCCGAATATATATCATATCTCTGAATAATGCACGTCATTTGACAGCTAAAAAAATCGAATGCTATTCTCAAAAAGCATGCTTCTGTTATTGGGGGACCAAACTAGAACTTGTTGAATCTATTTGAAATCTAACAATTTATTAAACTGCGCGACCAAGACATTATCCACTTTATATTGTAAATACAATCATACTTGGCATAGCACATTCATCATGTATACTGTACATACCAGTTTTTTATTTAATCTTTGTTTAACCTTTATTTAACTAGACAAGTCAGTTAAGAACTCATTCTTATTTACAATGACAGCCTACCCCGGCCAAGCCCTCCCCTGAGCCAGATAACGCCCGGCCAATTTCACGCCGCCCTATGGGACTCCCAATCACGGCCAGTTGTGATACAGCCCGGGATCAAACCAGGGTCTGTAGTGACTCCTCTAGGGCTGAGGTGCAGTGCCTTAGACGTCTGCGCCACTCGGGAGCCCAGTTGTATTACTTCACTTACTACTTTCTTCTATTTACTTGTTATTCTTCATGATCATTTAACTTGTTATATTATTGATTACTGTTGAGAGAGCTTGCATTTCACTGCACCGTTCATACCTGCTGTAAACTGTGTATGTGACAAATAAGATTTCATTTGAAATCTACACTACGACCATCCTGATACTGTAAGAATCATAGCATCTCTCTGTTGGGGTGTTTTCTCCAGGCTCAGCTGGAGACGCCCACACACCCCCACCACAGAAAGTGACATCGTCCACTAATGGCGAGAATACAGGAATTATGACGGCAGTGATTGAAGGACATAGGGGACACATTAGGAAGCCTAATCCAGCAGCAGCTGCGGATGAGAGCTGATCTTCCCTACAGAGATTAAATCAGGGATTGAGAACAGGCCAGAACCCTGGGACTGGAAATACGTTTTATAGGAGATGTGGTAATATTGACTGGAAGGGTATGTACATCTACAGCCCATCCATAACACAGGTAATAAAATATACAGTAGTTGATCATATTGATGTCATATGACCGTGAATACAACATCATGTAAGTGTAGCTTTTCATTCCCGGATGGTAATAAAGAATGTCAGAGGTCAACCTTCCATTATTATATTATTCAATCACATCGGAGACAAATTTGACATTTTTTCACCCCCACCAGTGGCGGGTTCAACACAGCATCGGCCTCTCTCACACTTGCCAGTTCCATGGGACCAAGATATGTCCTATTCATTCATCTCTACTGTTGGCAGCACCACCCTCACCCAAATTGCTAGTCGTGCTGCTGGGACACGTTGTTCATTAATTGGAGAGGACTGAAGAAAAATCCTATTAGCCCTAAAGAGAAACAAGCCTTGAGATCTCTCTCTCTTTCTCACTTCTCACAGTGTTTGGTAGTTCCACAGAGCCACACAGATGTTGAACTTGGCACCTTCCTAGGGGCCGGTGGCTGTGGGGCCAGTGGGGCCAGTTGGGGTCCCCAGTGCCTCAATGAGAGCTTCCTTTGTGGGACACAAAGCATTGTCTGTGTGTTCTGGAAACAGCATTGGTGATGGGAACGTGGCCCAGAGCTGGAGGCTCTCTCTCCCTCTCTCTCTTGCTCTCTGTCTCTCTCTCTGTCACTACTGCATTTCTGTGTGTGGGAGAGTGTTTTGGAGAGAGGGTGTGTGTGTGTTTCATGGCTGACCCAGGCTCTCTCAGGCTCTGTGAGGTCATGGTGACAGCAGGAGCCAAACGTCCCTGTCCTTCTTTGTTCCCTGGTGCTGGCCTGCTACCTTACTAACCCTGGTGCTGGCCTGCTACCTTACTAACCCTGGTGCTGGCCTGCTACCTTACTAACCCTGGTGCTGGCCTGCTACCTTACTAACCCTGGTGCTGGCCTGCTACCTTACTAACCCTGGTGCTGGCCTACTACCTTGCTAACCCTGGTGCTAGCCTAGCCTGGAGGTTCTCTTACCTTATTAATCTTGCCCGGCCTGGAGGTCCTCTTACCTTATTAACCTGGCCCGTCCTGGAGGCCCTCTTACTTTTCTAACCTGGCCCGGCCTGGAGGTCCTCTTACCTTTCTAACCTGGCCCGTCCTGGAGGCCCTCTTACCTTTCTATCCTGGCCCGGCCTGGAGGTCCTCTTACCTTATTAACCTGGCCCGGCCTGGAGTTCCTCTTACCTTTCTAACCTGGCCCGGCCTGGAGGTCCTCTTACCTTTCTAACCTGGCCCGGCCTGGAGGTCCTCTTACCTTAGTAACCTGGCCCGGCCTGGAGGTTCTCTTACCTTATTAATCTGGCCCGGCCTGGAGGTCCTCTTACCTTATTAACCTGGCCCGTCCTGGTAGCCCTTTTACCTTTCTAACCTGGCCCGGCCTGGAGGTCCTCTTACCTTTCTAACCTGGCCCGTCCTGGAGGCCCTCTTACCTTTCTAACCTGGCCCGGCCTGGAGGTCCTCTTACCTTATTAACCTGGCCCGGCCTGGAGGTCCTCTTACCTTTCTAACCTGGCCCGGCCTGGAGGTCCCCTTACCTTTCTAACCTGGCCCGGCCTGGAGGTCCTCTTACCTTATTAACCTGGCCCGGCCTGGAGGTCCTCTTACCTTATTAACCTGGCCTGGTCTGGAGGTCCTCTTACCTTATTAACCTGGCCCGGCCTGGAGGTCCTCTTACCTTTCTATCCTGGCCTGACCTGGAGGTCCTCTTACCTTTCTAACCTGGCCCGGCCTGGAGGTCCTCTTACCTTATTAACCTGGCCCGGCCTGGAGGTCTTCTTACCTTAACAACCTGGCCCGGCCTGGAGGTCCTCTTACCTTACTAACCTGGCCCGGGCCTGGAGGTCCTCTTACCTTATTAACCTGGCCCGGACTGGAGGTCCTCTTACCTTACTAATCTGGCCCGGCCTGGAGGTCCTCTTACCTTACTAATCTGGCCCGGCCTGGAGGTCCTGCTACCTCACTAACCCTGGTGCTGGCCCGGCCTGGAGGTCCTGCTACCTTACTAACGACTTACCTCACTTTGCATGAGGCTGCCAAGCTAACCTCCTGTCCTTCGAGCACTTCGATGTGGGGCTTGTGAATGTTAGTTTAAGGCTAGGACTAGGCTTAATCTGTTTTCAGAAAACCAGGACGTAATATACTGTATGAACTAGATTACCCAAACATTACGGCAGAGGAGGTGTGTGATGTAATTGTTCTTTACTTGGGGAGTTTGGTGGAGTAGCACCATATTCTTTACAGAGAAATGACTCAGTGCTACTCCATTGGCAGTGACTTTCATTATCAACTAAAAGCATAATAAAGTATTTGTGTGTCAGAAACTGAAGAGTGATTCTCAAAAGAACACATGCAGAGAATGTAGTGGTTACTAAAGCAATGGGCCTCTTGTCTCGCCGCCCCTCCCTCCCATGATCCCTTTAGAGAATGATTAGACATGCTGCTGATTAAGGGTCAGGATGCTAGTGATCCATTTTAGGACTTTGGGAACCTTCGCTGCATGGTCTGAAAAATTGGCATCTACGTCACGCAGAGAAAGGAGTGAGGTTTATGGGGGAGGATGCATGGGGAGGGGTTACGCCAAGGAATGTCACATGAAACCCCAAAAAAGAATGAAGAAAAAAAACACTAGTTTAAAATTATGCCTGGAGAACAAAGATGTAGAGAAGGATTTAATTGGGCTTTTCCTCATGGTTCCAGACTCTGTGTCTCAGGGAAGGAGACAGAGAGAGAGGGCTACGGAGGATCACACACACAC
>NC_034190.2:19833958-19841458 GCF_002021735.2 Oncorhynchus kisutch
CCTTTGTTAGCCACCACACACAGTAGAAAGGCTGATGTTTTAGGTTGACTTATTTGTAGCTTCGACCATAGCCTGGTCCTAAGGATAGTCAGAGGAGATGGCTGAAGCCATATAGATTTCAGACCAGGCCAGTAACTGTAGACCAGGACTGACTGACTTTGTTTTCCCAGTGTGCATGTGTATACAGTAGGCCTATGTGTCTTTTTATTTTGTCATTGATCCAGGTCAGTGGCAGTAACAGTAATGACCGGTGGCAACCCGTCATTCAGGGCAGGTGGGGATACCTGTTTTGAGCCCCACCTGTTTAGCTAAAAAAAAATGTGTGTGTGCGTGTGTGTGTGTGTGTTCCTGTTTTGCATGTTATTTTGGCATTAATACATGTCACGTATCAGTTTGCAAACCATGTTAAAAAAGTATCTTTGCGTTAATAAAGCTGTATACAAACATGGTCTCTTTTTTTGCTTTCTTGAGTAAGACAGCTCCAAAATGCAGGTGTTTCAGCCTAGCTCAGTGCTTTCTGCTGCTTTCGGCAGCCAGCGGAAAATCTGGAGCGTAGGGGTTGGTAATATTCTCTAGGTGCTCCATGATTGGCTCAGTGTTCTGTCACTCATGAGGACACTATGTCACTGCAAAATCTATTGGGCGAGCTCAAAAATTCAAGCCCCTTGGGTGCTGCTATAGAGTTACATTAGAGGTACCCATCCAAGAAGGCTCAAAGTCATTGGCCACAGATAAAATTATGTTAAATCGCATTATATCTACAGTAGCTTTGATTGGACTGATCATGTCAACATCTGTGAGGCATATGTGTATAGGTGGCAGGGAAGTCAGGTGCAGGAGAGTCAAACGGAGTGTAAAATGGAGTCTTTTAATAATGTCATAAAAACATGCTCCATAACACTAAACAGGAAAAGAACATAAACAAATATGGGTACGAAGACCCGTCGCGCACCTATACAACAAAAACACTACACTGACAATAAACAATCTCTGACAAAGACATGAGGGGAAACAGAGGGTTAAATACACAACAGGTAATGAATGGGATTGAAAACAGGTGTGTGGGAAGACAAGACAAAACCAATGGAAAATGAAAAATGGATCAATGATGGCTAGAAGACCGGTGACGTCGAACGCCGAGCATCAGCCCGAACAAGGAGAGGCAACGACTTCGGAAGAAGTCGTGACAACATCATACTTTCAGAATCTTAGCTTGCATGATAGACAAGCAGTCATCATCATGAATCAGGTCAACAATCTACTGACAAATCCTTTTCATTCCTGTCATATGAAGAGAAATTATAGAGAAAACCTATCGGTGCTCATCAGGCATTGGTAACATTACATTCATCAGGCAACATTACACAAGAAGTTGTAAATCGCAAATTCAACAATGAGTGGTTTGGACGGAATCAGTGACCAACTGATGATAAAATTTGCCCACAAGAAGGACTGCCACACCACCTTCCTGTTCAAGTGAACACAGCACAACAAGGTGAGTCCAAAAATGTATTGTATGCTGCTGCATAAATCATACAATATGCCAGGGATGTATGTACATTGTAGCTAAGAAAGTTGTTAGTAGCCCATGTGTCTCACCCGGATCATTTGGTCCCTTTCCCCTTCATAACTTAGCCTGCTATTCTGACTTGGTGATGCACATGTAGCCTATAGCCTGTTTTGTAATCATCAAATGTTGTAAGAGCTTTCATTGTCTGCTTATATGCCCCTTTTATTTATCCTACGGTTCTGACTTGGTGTACAGGGAGAATACTGTAAGAACGGCCCATGTTCTGATTTCTGTCACTGTACATTTCAAAAGGGCTGAACAAATAGTTATATTGACTACATCCATCCTAGCTCGCTCATTAATGTCTTAATCGAAATGACAGATTACCTCTTATCCGCTCATCGTCCCCTTATGCTATAGTTTGTACATCTCAGTTGTCAGTAGAAACCACATTTGTTTAAGCAAGTCACCCACATCAGCTATGTTCTTTTAAAAGGCAGTAAATCAGGCTGAATGAACTGTTTCACCGCCAGACAAGGCTCCGCTGATAGCCAGGTTTAGCAGTGGTAAGGGTTCACTCCATGGTGCTGAAAAGAAAACTCTGTTGGGACAGCTTTATGTAGAGCCTAACAGTTTTCTGGGCACTGTTTGTCACAGTTATAGTGCAATTAATGTATGATTTAGTTTTGTGTTGTGTTGTGTAGTGGCTTTGCTGGCATGCATAAAAATAAAGAAAATGGAATTTGTCCCACCAAGATTTACATGACATGACGTTACAGCTTTTCTGTCCCCAGACACCTTTGTAGCTCCAGTGATTGCTTAGCTCCTGCAGTGATCGTCTCTGTAGCCCATCTCTAGCGTTTCAGATGACGGCTGTCTAATCCGGGGCAGGTTCCTGCCTGTCTCTTTGTTTCACCTTGCTGAGACTTGACTCCTCTTCACCCCAGTGCAATGCAGCTATCTAGGGGATGAACACATCAATGTCACAACAACACTGGCTTTCTGGCCATAGTAATATCCCCTCTCTCTATAGCCCTGCAAATCTCCTCCCCTCCCCACCACTATTTTACCACCCTTGTATAAATCTCAGGGTATTATCAGGCATCACCTGGTTGATCTCTGCCACCTTGCGGAGAGGCTCCCATCTAAATCCTGGGGATCATACGCACACACACACACCTGAAGCCTGGGGATCACCTGGGGATCAGGGGCCAAGCGCTGAGGGATTACAGCAAGGTGTTTAACTCTGATACGCTGGCTTTAGCCTCAATACCCCTCCCAACATCTCTCCCAATACCCCTCCTAACACCCCTCCCAACATCCCTCCCAATACCCTTGCCAACATCCCTCCCAATACCCCTCCCAACATTCCTCCCAATATCCCTCCCGATACCCTTCTTAACACCCCTCCCAACACCCCTCTTAATACCCTTCCCAACATCCCTCCTAACACCCTTGCCAACATCCCTCCCAATACCCCTCCCAACATTCCTCCCAGTACCCCTCCCAACATCCCTCCCAACATCTCTCCCAATACCCCTCCCAACATCCCTCCCAATACCCTTGCCAACACCCCTCCCAATACCCCTCCCAACATCCCTCCCAATACCCTTGCCAACATCCCTCCCAATACCCCTCCCAACATCCCTCCCAATACCCTTGCCAACATCCCTCCCAATACCCCTCCCAACATTCCTCCCAATATCCCTCCCGATACCCTTCCTAACACCCCTCCCAACACCCCTCCTAACATCTCTCCCAATACCCCTCCCAATACCCTTGCCAACATCCCTCCCAATACCCCTCCTAACACCCCTCACAATATCCCTCCCAATACCCCTCCTAATACCCTTCCCAACATCCCTCCCAATACCTCTAGAGATCCCTTCATACCCTCACCACCACATTAACAAAAGCACCTACCTCTATCTTTGTCCCCCCTGTCTCCAAACCCCATGGCCCATACAGAGAGGGTGGATGCCCAGCCCTTACAGCAGGATCCCCCGTTTCAGGGCCTACGTCGTACCATAGATTCCGTCTAACACTAGTCATCATCTAACACTAGTCATCGGTCGTCAGTGGTTAAGCGCTTGGGGTTTTTTCGGTTGAAGGTTGAGTCAAGGGGGGAGGGGGGATGGGGGCTGTTTGGTTGGTTGAAAGGGTTGGAGTGAAAAGAGGGTGATTCACCTGCACCTGTGCTGACTTAGACTTACCTTACCACACGTACCTCTGGCCCAGCCTAGCCAAGATCCTAGCCAAGAGCCTAGCCAAGAGCCTAGCCTTCTTCAAAGACATCTCTGACTGATCTGAAGATTTAATGAATGGGAGGAGGGAAACACTGTCAGGGACTGACATGATTTGGAAGTAGCCTCAGGGGGTAGATTTGATCGCCCAATAGAAGCCTTACTCTTCGCTCTAACCAGGATGGCAAAGATAACATTGATGACTGTCATTATGTTTTGATCTTTAGAAAGGGAAAGCCTTCTTAATCCTGAGATCAAAATGTGTGTGTTGTCATTGGGACTATGTAATAATAGCATGTTTCTATGCTGTGTTCTAGTTCAAATGGAATGAAAGAGAGGTGTTAAGGGTTCGACGACAGGAGAAAACAGAAAGGTGGGCCCGGGAGAAACTAACACGGGAAGCCGGTGGTGGAAAAAGTACCTAATTGTCATATTTGTGTAAAAGTAAAGATACCTTCATATAACATTTCTCAAGTAAAAGTAAGTCACCCAGTAAAATACTACTTTAGTAAAAGTCTAAAAGTATTTGGTTTTAAATGTACTTTTTTTTTACAGATAGCCAGGGGTACACTCCAACTCTCAGACATAACTTACAAACTAAGCATTTGTGTTTAGTGAGTCCACCAGATCAGAGGCAGTAGGGATGACCAGGGATGTTCTCTTGATAAGTGTGTAAATTAGACAATGTTCCTGTCCTGCTAAGCACTCAAAATGTAATGACTACTTTTGGGTATCAGAAAATGTATGGAGTAAAAAGTACATCATTTTCTTTAGGAATGTAGTGAACTAAAAGTAAAAGTTGTCAAAAATAGAAATAGTAAATAAAGTAGAGATTCCACAAAAATCTACTTTAGTAGTACTTTGAAGTATTTTTACTTCAGTACTTTACACCACTGACTGGAACTGAGACTAGGCCTAATCAGGGAGCAGAGCGAGAGAGAGACAACCCACCCACATCCACTGAGGACACACAAAAGCCACAGATTGTTCTCCTTATGGACTCAAACAGGAAATGCATACAAGAAAAAAAACTTTTCCCCAAATACACAGCGGCTAAACTCTGGTGTCTAAACACCCAGAGCACCCTAGACCTGCTGTCAGAGGACCAACTGGGTCCCCCAGCCACGTAATAATACACAGCGGCTAAACTCTGGTGTCTAAACACCCAGAGCACCCTAGACCTGCTGTCAGAGGACCAACTGGGTCCCCCAGCCACGTAATAATACACAGCGGCTAAACTCTGGTGTCTAAACACCCAGAGCACCCTAGACCTGCTGTCAGAGGACCAACTGGGTCCCCCAGCCACGTAATAATACACAGTGGCTAAACTCTGGTGTCTAAACACCCAGAGCACCCTAGACCTGCTGTCAGAGGACCAACTGGGTCCCCCAGCCACGTAATAATACACAGTGGCTAAACTCTGGTGTCTAAACACCCAGAGCACCCTAGACCTGCTGTCAGAGGACCAACTGGGTCCCCCAGCCACGTAATAATACACAGTGGCTAAACTCTGGTGTCTAAACACCCAGAGCACCCTAGACCTGCTGTCAGAGGACCAATTGGGTCCCCCAGCCACGTAATAATACACAGTGGCTAAACTCTGGTGTCTAAACACCCAGAGCACCCTAGACCTGCTGTCAGAGGACCAATTGGGTCCCCCAGCCACGTAATAATACACAGTGGCTAAACTCTGGTGTCTAAACACCCAGAGCACCCTAGACCTGCTGTCAGAGGACCAACTGGGTCCCCCAGCCACGTAATAATACACAGTGGCTAAACTCTGGTGTCTAAACACCCAGAGCACCCTAGACCTGCTGTCAGAGGACCAACTGGGTCCCCCAGCCACGTAATAATACACAGTGGCTAAACTCTGGTGTCTAAACACCCAGAGCACCCTAGACCTGCTGTCAGAGGACCAACTGGGTCCCCCAGCCACGTAATAATACACAGTGGCTAAACTCTGGTGTCTAAACACCCAGAGCACCCTAGACCTGCTGTCAGAGGACCAACTGGGTCCCCCAGCCACGTAATAATACACAGTGGCTAAACTCTGGTGTCTAAACACCCAGAGCACCCTAGACCTGCTGTCAGAGGACCAATTGGGTCCCCCAGCCACGTAATAATACACAGTGGCTAAACTCTGGTGTCTAAACACCCAGAGCACCCTAGACCTGCTGTCAGAGGACCAATTGGGTCCCCCAGCCACGTAATAATACACAGTGGCTAAACTCTGGTGTCTAAACACCCAGAGCACCCTAGACCTGCTGTCAGAGGACCAACTGGGTCCCCCAGCCACGTAATAATACACAGTGGCTAAACTCTGGTGTCTAAACACCCAGAGCACCCTAGACCTGCTGTCAGAGGACCAATTGGGTCCCCCAGCCACGTAATAATTCACATTGGCACAAACGACCTGAGAGCACAGCACAAACCTCAAGTGAGATTGAAAAAGCTTCTCCCACTTTCCCCAACTCACAAGTGGTTATCTCCACCCTGCTACCATACAGCGGGTAACCATTTCCTGTGACTGTGCCTCAAAACATAACGTTTACTTGTCCCACCCTGGACTTGAACAGCCTTTATGACTCGGGCTACCTCTACAAGGCAAGACTCCCCACCTTTGCCAGGACCCTAAAGGACATCACCCTAAACCGCAGCCCCAACACCTCACACATGAGCAACAGACCAAAGGACACCCCGCCGGACCAGTGAGGGTCCACGCCGACAGGACCTACGCCAAGAGGATCTTCATCCAGACCACAGCACCACCAGCCACATGCACACACCAACCAATCAATACCATCCCCAAAAAACATTGCCTACACCCTACAGTGTATTCGGAAAGTATTCAGACCCCTTCCCATTTTCCACATTTTGTGACATTACAGGTCTGGGGTCCACTCACCAACCAATAATTCACAAAATGGGACAGTCACACAACTGAGATGCAGAATTCTGCTAGAATTTTTATATTAATAAAAAAAATTATTTCACCTTTATTTAACCAGGTAGGCCAGTTGAGAACAAGTTCTCATTTACAACTGCGACCTGGCCAAGATAAAGCAAAGCAGTGCGACAAAACAACAACACAGAGTTACACATAAACAAACGTACAGTCAATAACACAATAGAAACATCTATGTACAGTGTGTGCAAATCCTTTCTAAGGCAATAAATAGGCCATAGAGGCGAAATAATAAAAATGTAGCATTAACACTGGAGTGATAGATGTGCAGATGATGATGTGCGAGTAGAGATACTGGGGTGCAAAAGAGCAAGAAGATAAATAACAATATGGGGATGAGGTAGTTGGATGGGCTATTTACAGATTGGCTGTGTACAGGTACAGTGATCGATAAGCTGCTCTGACAGCTGATGCTGAAAGTTAGAGAGGGAGATATAAGTCTCCAGCTTCAGTGATTTTGCAATTCGTTCCAGTCATTGGCAGCAGAGAACTGGAAGGAAAGGTGGCCAAAGTAAGTGTAGGCTTTGAGGATGACCAGTGAAATAAACCTCAGAGTACAACGCAAATCCCAAATAATGCATGCAGAGCCGTATTAGGATTAGTCGCTATAGGAAGACCTGGCGTATTAGTCGCTATAGGAAGACCTGGCTCTCAAGAAAAGACAGGATATGTGGCCACTGCTCACAAAATGAGGTGGAAACTGAGCTGCACTTCGTAACCTCCTGTTCAATCATAATGACCATAAGAGGCACATATTTCCCTCAAATTACACAAACCCACAA
>NC_034190.2:19846458-19853958 GCF_002021735.2 Oncorhynchus kisutch
TATTTATGCTGCAGTCGTTGATGTGTCGGTAGGCTAGGGTCAGTCTGTTATATCTGGAGTACTTCTCCTGTCTTATCCAGTGTCCTGTTTGAATTTATGTATGCTCTCTGTAATTCTCTCGTTCTCTCTTTCTTTCTTTTTCTCTCTCGGAGGACCTGAGCCCTAGGACCATGCCTCAGGACTACCTGGCATGATGACTCCTTGCTGTCCCCAGTCCACCTGGCCGTGCTGCTGCTTCAGTTTAAACTGTTCTGCCTGCGGCTATGGAACCCTGACCTGTTCACCGGACGTGCTACCTGTCCCAGACCTGCTGTTTTCAACTCTCTAGAGACAGCAGGAGCGGTAGAGATACTCTTAATGATTGGCTATGAAAAGCCAACTGACATTTACTCCTGAGGTGCTGACCTGTTGCACAATCGACAACTACTGTGATTATTATTATTTGACCATGCTGGTCATTTATGAACATTTGAACATCTTGGCCATGTTCTGTTATAATCTCCACCCGGCACAGCCAGAAGAGGACTGGCCACCCCTCATAGCCTGGTTCCTCTCTAGGTTTCTTCCTAGGTTTTGGCCTTTCTAGGGAGTTTTTCCTAGCCACTGTGCTTCTACACCTGCATTGCTTGCTGTTTGTGGTTTTAGGCTGGGTTTCTGTACAGCACTTTGAGATTTCAGCTGATGTAAGAAGGGCTATATAAATAAATTTGATTTGATTTGATTCAACGAGAGAGAGATATTGATCAGAACAGATTAAGGTAAAGGCTAGGGGGGGTTCAGAGAGAGAGATTGATCAGAAGAGATGCAGGTAAAGGGGGGGGGGGTCAGCGAGAGAGAGAGATTGATCAGAAGAGATGCAGGTAAAGGGGGGGTCAGAGAGAGAGAGATTGATCAGGAGAGATGCAGGTAAAGGGGGGGGTCAGAGAGAGAGAGAGATTGATCAGAAGAGATGCAGGTAAAGGGGGGGGGTTCAGTGAGAGAGAGAGATTGATCAGAAGAGATGCAGGTAAAGGGGGGGTCAGAGAGAGAGAGATTGATCAGAAGAGATGCAGGTAAAGGGGGGGGTTCAGTGAGAGAGAGAGATTTATCAGAAATGATGCAGGTAAAGGGGGGGGGGGTTCAGAGAGAGAGAGAGAGATTGATCAGGAGAGATGCAGGTAAAGGGGGGGTTCAGAGAGAGAGAGAGAGAGATTGATCAGAAGAGATGCAGGTAAAGGGGGGGGGGTCAGAGAGAGAGAGATTGATCAGAAGAGATACAGATAATCCATAGAATCAAACCACTTCTGGCAAAATCAGAACATATTAAACAAACAACAACATGAAGAGTTAACTATCCAAAACGTAGGTGTGGATAAACCACTTCTCCAATCTTTTGGCTCTATAACAAAGAACAAACAGCAAAAACATGTACATGAAAAAGTCTTAGAATCAGCTGTTTATGACTATCAGAACCCACTGGATTCTCCAATTACATTAAATGAACTACAGGACAAAATACAAACCCTCCAACCCCAAAAGGCCTGTGGTGTTGATGGTATCATTAATGAAATTATAAAATATACAGACCACAAATTCCAATTGGCTATACTTGAGATACATTTGAGATTTTTGGTTCCAACAGCTGTCTTTGTGAGAAGCAGAGTAGGTAAACACAGAGTGAAGGAAAAGCAGCCAACAAATGCTCAGCATATGTGGGAACTCCTCCAAGACCGTTGGAAAAGCATTCCAGGTGAAGCTGGTTGAGAGAATGCCAAGAGTGTGCAAAGCTGTCATCAAGGCAAAGGGTGGATACTTTGATGATTCTCAAATATAACATATGTTTTGATTTGTTTAACACTTTTTTGGTTACTACATGATTCCATATTCGTTATTTCATAGTTGTGAAGTCTTCACTATTATTCTACAATGTAGAAAATAGTACAAATAAAGAAAATCCCTTGAATGAACTTTTGACTGGAACTGTATATATCAACGAATTGGAGAGGGCACTACAACAGTCTGAAGCAGCCGGCCTCACCCTACTAGAATCTGAAGTCAAATGTCAAATGTTTGCTGATGATCTAATCCCCAACCAAGGAGGTCCTACAGCACAAATATAAATTCCATCTAGACACTGTAGCCCTAGAACACACAAAAAAATCATGCAAACCGCAGCCTAAACATCAGCACCACAGGTAACTTCCACAAAGCTGTGAATGATCTGAGAGACAAGGCAAGAAGGGCCTTCTATGCTATCAAAAGGCACATCAAATTCAACATCCCAATCAGGATATGGCAAAAAAATACTTGAATAACTTATAGAATGAATTGCCCTTCGTGGTTGTGAGGTCTGGGGTCCACTCACCAACCAATAATAAAACAAAATGGGACAAACACCAAATTAAGACTCTGTGTGCAGAATTCTGCAAAAACATCCTCCATGTACAAAGTAAAACATCAAATAATACATGCAGAGCAGAATTAGGACGATACCCACTAATTACCCAAATCCAGAAAAGAGCTGTTAAACTGTTCAATTCTACAACCACCTAAAAGGAAGCGATTCACAAACCTTCCATAACAAAGCCATCACCTACAGAGAGATGAAGTTGGAGAGGAGTCCCCTAAGCAAGCTGGTTCTGGGGCTCTGTTCACAAACAGACCCAACAGAGCCCCAGGACAGAACCACAATTAGACCTGACCAAATCATGAGAAAGCAAATAGAGAATAACTTTACACACATTGGAAAGAATTCACAAAAAAACAGAGAAAATGTAAATGCTATTTGGCCCTAAACAGAGAGTACACAGTGGCAGAATACCTGACTACTGTGACTGACCCAAACTTAAGGAAAGCATAGCCTTGCTATTG
Organism: Oncorhynchus kisutch; assembly: GCF_002021735.2. Lineage (NCBI taxonomy): Eukaryota > Metazoa > Chordata > Actinopteri > Salmoniformes > Salmonidae > Oncorhynchus > Oncorhynchus kisutch. The sequence continues at coordinate 19,849,309 of NC_034190.2, forward strand.
AGAGGTAGGCAGGTAGGCAGACCTGGCACTCAAGAGAAGACAGTCTATGTTCACACTGCCCACAAAATGAGGTGGAAACTGAGCTGCACTTCCTAACCTGCCAAATGTATGACCACATTAGAGACATATATTTCACTGAGATTACACAGACCCACAAACAAATCCAAATTTGATAAACTCTCATACCTACTGGGTGAAATACCACAATGTGCCATCCCAGCAGCAAGATTTGTGACCTGTTGCCACAAGAAAAGGGCAACCAGTGAAGAACAAACACCATTGTAAATACAACCTATTTTTATAATTATTTATTTTCCCTTTTGTACTTTAACAATTTGCACATCATTACAATACCGTATATAGACATAATATTACATTGGAAATGTGTCTATTCCTTTGAAAGATGTGAGTGTAATGTTTACTGTTCATTTTTTATTGTTTATTTCAGTTTTGTTTAATATCTATTTCACTTGCTTTGGCAATGTGAACATATGTTTCCCAGGCCAATAAAGCCCTTAAATTGAATTGAGAGAAAGAGAGAGAGAGAGGAGGGGTGGATGAAGAACTGTCTGTTTAACTGTGAGACAGAGAGAGAGAGGGGAGAGAAGGGGGTACAGAAAGAGAGTGGGGAGAGGCATTTAGGCCTGGCCCTCTGTAGGAGAACTGTACATTTGACTGTGCTGTGGACTAATGGTGCTGGCAGGGAGAAAGAGAGAGGGGCTGCAAAGAGAGAGAGAGAGAGAGAGAGGGAGGGAGGGAGGGAGGGAGGGAGAGAGAGAGAGAGAGAGAGAGAGAGAGAGAGAGAGAGAGAGAGAGAGAGAGAGAGAGAGAGAGAGAGAGAGAGAGAGAGAGAGAGAGAGAGAGAGAGAGAGAGAGAGAGAGACAGAGAGAGAGAGAGAGAGAGAGAGAGAGAGAGAGAGAGAGAGAGAGAGAGAGAGAGAGAAAGGAGGGGGGGCTGAGAGAGAGAAAGAAAAGGAGGGGTGGGTGACTGTCCGTTTGACTGTGCTTTGGACTAATGGAGCTGGCAGGGCGGAATCAATTACTAGCCAGGGAGGATTTTCCCACAGGCTGGAGCTTGGGAACACAGGAGCGCTCCCTCCTCAGGCCAAGACAGCTGGCACGGCTACCGCCACGGCCCTGACACTGGGAAAAGAGCCTGTCCGGACAGACAGACTCACAAACCCCAAAAAGTTCCCTGTTAAACCTCTGACTGACTGACTGACTGATCATACTTTTTGTTGGTGTTCTGCTTCAGTACCTCCACTTGCTGAACATAACAACCACTGTTACATGAGATTTACCCTCTAACAGGTTACCTAATATTGCGTCAAGATGATATTATCATGATGAAATAAGCAGAAAATTATTCAAAAGTAACATTCATACATACTCTAAACCTGTGTCAGTCAGTTTGTGATAAAGAATGTCATGTACAACTCAACATGTCCTGAAACGCTCTGTTTAGTTTAACTCCTGCAGTCTTTGGGGGATAAATAGCACAGAATGAGAATATTTGAACCCTTACTGAATGCAAGGCCATTTTCTGAAAGTATCCCCTCTTACCCTCAGTATGGTCCAGTCCCCATGTGGGTCCCACCAGAACCCCCTCCACCTCCCCCTGGACTCAGTATGAGCCCAGAGCTGTCCCTCCCCAGGCAGGCATCACGTGTCACTCTCCACATGGGAGACAAAGTGCCCAGACAGTGTTGATGCCATTGTAGGGTAGGGCCACTGGGGTCTTTCACAACCAGTTTAAAGAAGCATCCACTCATGGCTACTGAGATACCCAACGGGTCAGCACACTTTGTGTGTGTTTTGACAGAGGTGTAATTACGTGTAACAATGCAGCATGTGTATGTATGCGTGTGCGTGTGTGTGTGTGCGCGCACGTAATTGTGTGCTGTGACAGAAGTGTGTGATCATATATCACCGGTTCTATCCTGTGGGGAGGAGAAGGAGCTGAGACTTCTGTTGTCACAGCACATATAGTATGTATCATACACACAGTCTTGTTTAACTGACCTTGTGGAGACACACAATTCAGACACACAATTCAGACACACAATTCAGTTCCATTCCTATTTTCCCTAAACCTAAACCAATCCTAAACCTAACCCCAAAAACCTAACCTTAACCCTAACCCTAACCCTAATCTTAACCCCAAAACTTAACCCTAACCCTAAAATTAACCCTAGCTCCTAACCCTAACCCTAACCCAATCCTAAACCTAACCCCAAAAACCTAACCTTAACCCTAACCCTAACCCTAACCTTAACCCCAAAACCTAGCCCTAACCCTAAAATTAACCCTAGCTCCTAACCCTAACCCTAAGTCTAACCCTAACACTAACACTAATTCTAACCTTAACCCCCCTAGAAATCGAATTTGACCTTGTATAGACTAACAAAATGTCCCCAGTTGGTCAAGTTTTTGTTTGTTTACAATTTTTGTGTCGTCCCCACAAGTATTGTTAAACACATCCACACACACACACACACACACACACACACACACACACACACACACACACACACACACACACACACACACACACACACATGCACACAACTGACACACACACACACACTCACAAACATGCACACACACAAACACACACGCACATGCACGCGCGTGCACGCACACACACACACACACACAGCTGGAATTCCAGCTGCCATTCCTCGACACATACATACATGCATGTGTGTCATTTCCAGGCTGTAGTCAGTGAGGCCTTGTCACGGAGTGAACTCTTGATCTGTATATCTGCTGCTAGCCAAGACACACACACACACACGCACACACACACACACACGCACGCACGCACACACACACACACACACACACACACACACACACACACACACACACACACACACACGCACGCACGCGCACACACACACACACACACACACACATTGGCCATCCTGCGTGTATGTATGTGTGAAGGAATGGCAGCTGGGATTCCCCCACACTGCAGGAGCAGACAGGGGAAGAGATGATGGGAACATGGAGATCTATGAAGAGAGGGAAAGTACTTGAACCCCCCTCTAAAAGAAATCCACAAACACTCAGGGCTCTACTCCGTCTGGATCTCTGAAGCGTTACAGATTGCGTGATAGAAATGTCAAGGTAATTTCCGATTGAGCCCAAATACACAACCTCTACCGCCAATAGTGTCTTCGCTAACGTGAGAACATTGCCTTTGAATTTCCATGATGCGGACTGAAAAGAGTCCTATGACATGTAAATACGAATGGGGGAGCAATAACTACCAACAGTCTACCTGCGCTTCACCTCTCTGCTCCTTTAACACCATCCTGAGTCTCACTCTGGAGAGAGAGAGAGAGAGAGAGAGAGAGAGAGAGAGAGAGAGAGAGAGAGAGAGAGGAGGGTGAGAACATTGTTGAGAACAGAGAGAGGAGGGTGAGAACATTGTTCAGAACAGAGAGAGGAGGGTGAGAACATTGTTGAGAACAGAGAGAGGAGGGTGAGAACATTGTTGAGAACAGAGAGAGGAGGGTGAGAACATTGTTCAGAACAGAGAGAGGAGGGTGAGAACATTGTTTAGAACAGAGAGAGGAGGGTGAGAACATTGTTGAGAACAGAGAGAGGAGGGGAGATAATGTGAGAGAGTGTTTTAGGGAGGTAGAGAGGGAAGGAAGGAGGGTCTTTGTTGAGACGAGGAGGTGAGAGTCTGGTTTATTTGTGATGGGGGGATGAGGGTGTCTGTTTATACAGGATTAGTAACAGTGAGTGTGTGTTGGGTGGGAACAGGGAAGGGGGGGGGGGGTTGATGGTGAGTTTGGTGGGGAGGGAGGGAGGGACACAGTGTTCTCATGTTTGTTTAGTAACATGAAGAGTGGTTTAACGCGAGATAACGTTTCCCAATGAGGATTAGCTGTAAGATGACATGGCCCACAGACTCTGATACAAGGTTTGTTTTGATGTAAACTTCAGATTTTGGAGCTGATCCCAGATCTGTGTCTCTCTGTGCAACTTCTACTGCTTCTGGGCCAGAGTTGTGCAGTGGAGGACTGTTCCCAGACCAGTAGATTGGTATTAGTCAGGGACCACCAGGGACCAGGGTCCAGTGTGACTGTTGTGATGATGGTCAAATATATGTAGGATTTAGGGAGAGTAAGTACTGATCCTGGATCTGTGGATCTCAGACACTTCTACTATATACTGTTTGAAAACAATGTGCTATCTACAACCTTAAAGGATTCTTCAGCTGTTCTCGTAGGAGAACCCTTTGAATAACCATTTAGAATGTAGAACCATTTTGACAGAGGGTTCTACCTGGATCCAAAAAGGGTTCTACCTGGAATAAAAAAGGGTTATCCTATAGGGACAGTCGTAGAACCATTTTGGAACCCTTTTTTCTAAGAGTGTATCAGTCATCTCAGAAGGATGGTATCACCCAGGATGCTGGGTTGTGGATGTGATTGTGTGTGAGCCAAGGTAAGGAAGTGCTGCTGTGCAGGGATAACACTGCTCTAAATGGAGAAGCAGAGACCCAGGGGGGCTGGAGGGTGGAGGCTGGCGACAGGCGACAGGCTCTCCCCCACAACCACACCCTGGTCTGGGTCTGGGGACCATTGTGAAGCCCAAAGCTTGACCAAAGCCCCTGGGTGGGTCTGACGGCCA
>NC_034190.2:19856458-19965268 GCF_002021735.2 Oncorhynchus kisutch
TTTAAGCCAGAGAAAAGAAGAGTTGAAAGAAAACAGCAAAACAACTTAATTGCCCTGCAGTTTTCTCATGCTAATGCCCTCTCTGTTCTGTATGTGTCGTCTCTGAGGAGAAGTGGGCCCAGGCCCCAGGATGGACCCTCTGCCAGGTTCACAGCTCAACACCAGTTCACCAGTCAGTGAGTATTTCCCCCAGCCTCACCCCGACTCTCCCCCAGCCTGCCCCACTCCCGCCCAGCCTTCCCCAGCGTAGCCTGCTCCAGGCCGGATGGACCCAGCCCAACAAAACCCCAGTTTCATTTCATCAACTGCCGTTTCTCATGGACCACTGCTCCACATATGGACGGAGCGTTCCAACCATGTGGAGAGATTGATCTTTTTCACTCCCTTTTTTCTTTCTTTGTTCATCTTTCTTTCTTTCATTCTTTCTTTCTTTCCCCTCTCTCCCTCTCTCTCGTTCTCTGGCAGCATGCAGTATTCATCATCGTGTCTGCCTGCATGACTGACGTACAGGTCTGATGGGTCCTGTGCTCCTTCAAATGAGACCCCTAATCCAGAAATCACAGCCATGAAAAAACTAGAGTAGGGTTGATATTATGAGTCACTATAAACACTATAAACATAGATCCATAGTCCTTCATATATTCATATAGATCCATAGTCCTTCATATAATCATATAGATTCATAGTCCTTCATATATTCATATAGATCCATAGTCCTTCATATATTCATATAGATCCATAGTCCTTCATATATTCATATAGATTCATAGTCCTTCATATATTCATATAGATTCATAGTACTTCATATATTCATATAGATTCATAGTCCTTCATATATTCATATAGATCCATAGTCCTTCATATAATCATATAGATCCATAGTCCTTCATATATTCATATAGATTCATAGTCCTTCATATAATCATATAGATTCATAGTCCTTTACATAATCATATAGATTCATAGTCCTTCATATATTCATATAGATCCATAGTCCTTCATATAATCATATAGATTCATAGTCCTTTACATAATCATATAGATTCATAGTCCTTCATATATTCATATAGATTCATAGTCCTTTACATAATCATATAGATTCATAGTCCTTCATATATTCATATAGATTCATAGTCCTTCATATATTCATATAGATTCATAGTACTTCATATATTCATATACATTCATAGTACTTCATATATTCATATACATTCATAGTACTTCATATAGAGTCATAGTACTTCATATATTCATATAGATTCATAGTACTTCATATATTCATATAGATTCATAGTACTTCATATATTCATATAGATTCATAGTACTTCATATTGTCACACCCTGACCATAGTTTGCTTTGTATGTTTCTATGTTTTGGTTGGTCAGGGTGTGATCTGAGTGGGCATTCTATGTTGGATGTCTTGTTTGTCTATTTCTATGTCTGGCCTGATATGGTTCTCAATCAGAGGCAGGTGTTAGTCATTGTCTCTGATTGGGAACCATATTTAGGTAGCCTGGGTTTCACTGTGTGTTTGTGGGTGATTGTTCCTGTCTCTGTGTTTGCACCAGATAGGGCTGTTTTGAGTTTTCACATTACATTGTTTTGTAGTTTATTCATGTATAGTTTTCCTTTATTAAACAAACATGAATCATCATCACGCCGCATTTTGGTCCGCCTCTCCTTCAACTAAAGAGAACCGTTACACATATATTCATATAGATTCATAGTACTTCATATTCATATAGATTCATAGTCCTTCATATATTCATATACATTCATAGTACTTTATACATTCATAGTACTTCATATATACATTCATATATTCATATACAGTGCAATGCAAAAGTATTTGCCTCCTTTCTAATTTTCTATTCATTTGCATATTTTTATACTGAATGTTATCAGATCTTCAACCAAAACCTAATATTAGATAAAGGGAACCTGAGTGAACAAATAATACAACAATTATTTATTTCATAAACAAAGCTATGCAACACCCGATGCTCCTGTGTGAAAAAGTAACTCAATAACTGGTTGTGCCACCTTTTAACTGGATAACTGCAACCAAATGCTTCCTGTAGTTGTTGGTCAGTCTCATGTCTTTGTGGAGGAATTTTGGCCCACTCTTCCATGCAGAACTGTAACTCAGGGACATTTGTGGGTTTTCAAGCATGAATTGCTCGTTTTAAGTCCTGCCACAACATCTTAATTGGGATTAGGTCTGGACTTTAACAAAGCCATTCCAAAACTTCAGATTTGTTCCTTTTTTAGCCATTTTCATGTAGACTTGATTGTGTGTCTTGCTGCATGATCCAGCTGCACCCCAGCTTCAGCTCAGACGGAGGACCTGACATTCTCCTGGAGAATTCTCTGATACAGAGCAGAATTCATTGTTCCTTCTATTAAGGCAAGTTGTTCAGGTCCTGAGGCAGCAAAGAATCCCCAAACCATCAGACTACCACCACCATGCTTGACGTTGGTATGAGGTTCTTACTGTGGAATGCAGTGTTTGGTTTTCGCCAGGCATAATGGGACCCATGTCGTCCAAAATGTTAAAGTTTGGAATCATCTGTCCATAGAACATTCTTACAAAAGTCTTGATGATCATCCAGATGCTTTTTGGCAAACTTGTTTCAACTTTTTGTTTCAGCAACTTTGGTGGATGCGTGATCAGGCCAGCCCAGTACACCTTACAGTGACCAGGCCAGCCCAGTACACCTTGTGTGTGTGTGTGTGTGCGTGTGTCATTTCCAGGCTGTGTGTGTGTGTTGGTGTGTGTGCGTGCGTGCGTGCGTGCGTGCATGTGTGTGTTGGTGTGTGCGCGTGCGTGTGCGTAGGTGTCATTTTCAGGCTGTGTGTGTGTGTGTTGGTGTGTGCGCGTGCGTGTGCGTAGGTGTCATTTCCAGGCTGTGTGTGTGCTCATGTGTAAACGTACGTGTGTCTCTATTCAGGATGTTCTCAATGGGTGGTGGAGGACCTGTCAGCAGCTGCAGCTGTGACCACATGATTACCTGAGTCCCTTCAATGTAAACGCCACAGTTTAGATTGAAATATGAGTGCCAAGCTGAACGCCACTAGACAATGTGTTGAGGAAGGGAGCGGGGAGAGAAAACAAACTTCCACCATGCTCCGAGGATCTGGTTTAAGTTTCAGCCATTCAGAGCAGAAACACACGAACACACACACACACACAAACACACAGCCACGGCGGTTGGTTGGAGCCTGGGAACATGCAGAGAGAGGGTCCTGTGTCAATAAGGAACAGTGGTGGGCCACAATAGGGCCTGCCTCAGACCACACCGCTGACAGACACCCACACAAAGGAGCCTGAAAGGACTCCCCCGCCATTCTCACACACACCAAAGAATGGGTCAGTGTGTGGCTGTGGTGGCGGGCTGCCCAGGCCTGTTTGATGAGTGTGTGTTTGTGTGTACATACACACACACAAACACCCAAGACGGACGCACACACGCACGCAAAACACACACACACACACACACGCACACTGAACACATAAACAAACACCCATACTTACAAAGCAACATAAAAATTTCTTCATGCAAAGAAATTTACAGTAGTCCTAATTGTCAAACCCAGCAACAGGTTATTGCTGAGATCATTGCAGGAGTTCACAATAATATATAACCACTAAACTAACTTTGAATGTTGTGTAACACAAACATTTATCTAAGGATAAATTATAGAAACTCCCCTTCACATAATGCTGAACTATTTCTGTCTCTGTGAGTGTTGGCAGTGCTGAGATGACCAAATCAGAGATGTGTTGACTTACTGTAACCAAGGAGCTGTAGCTAGCTCTATGTCCTTGCTGAATGTCTATGGTTGTAACACAGAGGATAAAGAGGTGAAGTGCTGCCACCTTGTGGCGAGGATAAAACAATTCAATTCAATTCAAGGGCTTTATTGGCATGGAAAACATGTGTTAACATTGCCAAAGCAAGTGACGTAGATCATATATAAAGTTAATATATAAAGTGAAATAAACAATAAAAATTAACAGTAAACATTACACATGCAGAAGTGTCACTGAATGATTATTTCCCAACCTAACCACTAGATTGCAGCATTGAGTCTTATGCAACTTTCCAATTTGGGTGTAAAGCTTGATTCCTCCCTCACCTTTGACAGCCAACAGTGTAAAGCGTCTTCCTATCACCTCAAGAACATTGCCAAACTCTGTCCCACCCTCACTCAGTCTGATGCAGGGAAGCTGGTCCATGCCTTTATCTCCTCAAGGCCAGACGACTGCAACACACCCTTAATCGGGATCCCTGGCAGGATTCTCTAGAAGCTCCAATACATCCTGAACACCCTCCATCAAACATCCTCCACCCTCCATCCTCCACCCTCCACCCTCCATCAAACAACCTCCACCCTCCATCAAACACCCTCCACCAAACACACTCCATCAAACACCCTCCACCCTCCATCAAACAACCTCCACCCTCCATCAAACACCCTCCACCAAACACACTCCATCAAACACCCTCCACCCTCCATAAAACACCCTCCACCCTCCATCAAACACCCCCCACCCTCCTTCAAACACCTTCCATCAAACAACCTCCACCCTCCATCAAACACCCTCCATCTTCCATCAAACACCCTCCACCCTCCATCAAAACCCACTACCCTCCATCAAACACCCTCCACCCTCCATCAAACACCCTCCATCAAACACCCTCCATCTTCCATCAAACACCCTCCATCCTCCATCAAACACCCTCCATCCTCCATCAAACACCCTCCATCCTCCATCAAACACCCTCCATCCTCCATCAAACACCCTCCATCCTCCATCACCGGTTCCTGCCTCATTCAGGATTTAACTCAAAACCCTCCTGCTGACTTTCCAGTATATTAATGGAACTGCCCCTCCTTATCTCCAAGAACCCTCTCCCTCAATAACCCCACCCGCACCCTCAGGTCAAACGATAGCCTGCTCCTCCATGTCCCCAGGACCAAGCTTCGTCAGGACGGCTGCGCACAACCAACGCTCATTATGGTGTGTCCTGTCCTTTACAGAGAGGTGCAAGACTATAAAGTGATGTGATTAAAAAAACATGTAGAAATGAAACAGAGATTAAGTTTAAGCATTATCAAAGTTTTATTTTTAAAATGTATTATAGAGGAACAGTAGTACAATTGAAACAGAAAAAGGAGAATTTAATTTTGAAAACCTTGAAAAAACATATAAAGAGTAACCTGACTTGTTTTGTGTTTGGGGTTGAGCCCAAGAAAGGCCCATTGGTTTTGCATCACTGTAGTTTGAAAAGAGAGTTGAAAAATAGACCTTTTAAAAAAAGCTTGTTTCTGTATTAGTGTTTTGTTTGTTTTGTCCATTATAGTACAGCATAATCACATCTAAAACAATACATCATCTTGAGATCATCGGTTGTACAGTAAGGGAGTCAAAGGATAGTATAAAAACAAGAAACAGGGTGGTTAAATGGATAAGCACAGGTGTGAACACACACACACACAGACCCAGAGAGGAAAGGAAGGCTAGGGTTGTGTTCATTAGGGCACAACGTAGCAACGCATTTTGCAACGGAAAACAAAAACCAGTGTTTCTTATTGGACAAGTACAGATAGCATAGCAACTCCCTGTTTCACTTGTTTTCCGTTGTGTGCCTTCTGAATGCAACCAAGACACGACACAAAGCCAGGCCAAGGTTTTAAACAAGCTGACTGCAGCGGACTGTGTGTTTCATTAAGTAAAATCAGCTACTTACATTTTTTTTCCCCCACAGTGATTTGAAGGTAAATCATATTTTACAAACAGGGATGAGAAACTTACTATAGGTTTCCTTTAAATACATTTCCACTTTGAGAAAAGGGAGATCAAACATTTCTGTATAATTTTAGCACTTCAATATATATATCCACTGCATATGGACAGAAACTGCTGTTCCTACATTTCAAACAATCCATATTTCTTATAAAATATGTTCTTAATGAAATAAAAAGGAAAAGTAAATACATCTTTGTAAAGGACAAATAAAACTATATATGTATCTAGGGTAAAGTGAATGATTATTGTTTTTATCAAAACATTTAAATCTGACGATTACATACACAAGCAAGGATCTACACACTATAGAATTTACCTGGCTTTTTTTAATACATCATCTCAACAATAATAAACTATTTTGTTTGGACAAACAGATAGAAATTAACAGTCTTGATTGCATTTTGGAGTCAATATAATATTAAATAACAAAATGTCTTAAAAAATGTTCCGCGTGGAAGAGAAAAGACCGTCTTAATATTGTTCCATTCAGACCTTCTTTGGGGAAGCAAACAAAGACTAAATGATTTTCATGAACGCAAAAAAAATAAGTAAGTGCATGTCTATGATGGCCATAGAGCTTCACTTTATATCTAACAAAGTGTTTTCCTACCTGGCAGACAAAATAAAAGGACTTAACAAATTCAATAAAAACTGATTGTAAAAAAATCATCACTTTTGAAAATGGAGTTTCTCTTTCAGACTTCATAAATCACATATAATGATCTATCGGCACTCTTCAAATACCACCTTACACCCAACGTTCAAGTTAATAATAGCATATATATATATATATATATACTCAGTACCTAACATAAACCATGTATATATATATATAAATCTTCTTAACTTAGGTCCAGTACTGTCGGTAGTTCTACAAAATGGTATGTGAGTGTGTGAGTATTAAATAAAAAAAGACAATAGCACAACAGTGTTCTATAGAGAGCTGATTAATACATATAACTGAGTCATTTCAAGCTTCATGATTAGAAACATCATATACAGCCGTAGGTCCAGTATTTTGCGACATAAGCATTACAGCACCAATCATTTCCATCATTTGGCAAAATTCAAGCTTTAAATTAATGTCAAAATGCTTTATAAAGTGTTACTGTGTGGTGCTGTGATTCATACAAAGCTAGTAAATAACATTTCCCCCTATACTTTCACTGCTTTTTTATGAATCACTTTCTATTTTCTCTCTGCTTTATAAGGGATACAACAAGATTTTGGTAATGAGGCCTTATCTACTTTCCCAGAGTCCGATGAAATCGCGAATACTATTTTTTGTCTCTGTGTCCATTATGAAGGAAGTTACTGTCGAGAGCCAATGCTAACCAGCGTTAGCGCAATGACAGGAAGTCTATGGGTATCTTGCTAGCAGGTGAGTAGATACCCATAGACTTCCAGTCATTGTGCTAAAGTTAGTTAGTATTGACTAGTGGAACTACCTCGAACTTCCTTCATACTGGACACAGAGACATAGACATTGTATCCACGACTTCATCCGACTCTGGGGAAGTAGATAACGGTCCTCATTGCCAAAATACCCAAGTATCCCTTTCAGATTTTTTCTCAGCATTTTTCAGTAGTTTTCTTATTTTCTGCTAAATCTTGGTGTGCGTTCTGCTTGGCACATAGCACAGCCCACTTAATATTAGTGGGCTATTAATATTAGATAAATTAGTCACAAACAGATTTTTTGGTTCCAAGATTTGTGCATGAAAAGATAAAATTATAATGTTCAGAGCATCTAAACATAAAATCTTCCTGTCGGCAAATAATGCTCTCTTTCTTTGACGTACTTTATGCTAAAACACGCAGCTAACAATAAACTTTCAGACTTGACAGAAAGTCCAAATCTGAAAGGGAACTTCTCTGATAGCAGTTTACAACAAAACAGACAACAAAGTATATTTAATAAGACCATAATAACTTCTCTTTCATAAATTAAATAATTAACATTTATTTTAAAGATGATTGGCCTATCGTAACTTAAACCGCTGTACACCACCAACCCCCTCCCCCCAAAAATAAAATACAGCACCATAAACCTGATTTCAATATTTCATTTTTATCTCTTTCTCTAGTGAGCACTAAGCTCAGAGTCTGACACATAGAATATCTGTACATCTTGGAGTCCCTCGCTACCAAAGCTTCTCTTTGTCTCATACACTGAACCGTGTAAATAACCTCATGGTTTGATAGCACTTTGATTGTTTACCAGCTTTTTAAAATGTATAATTCGTCAACTATTTTGTTTCTATCTGAGCAAGTCACTACTCGTTCTCAAGGGCAGCACCAGTGTCACCCTCCTCCCAGTTGGATTGGTCGTTGTCGTTAGGCTCCTCCCCCTCCTCAGCCATGTCCTCGTCAGGCTCCTCCCCCTCTCCTCCCTCCTCGAAGTCATCGTCTTCACGGACGAACCCCTCCAGGGACTCCAGGCCCTCCTGTGTGGCCTGGTGGGAATCTGCACATTCCGCACATTCCGCACAAACGCCGTAGCGCCGCGAGCCATGCCGGATCCCCACGCTGGCCGCCAGCATGAAGATCTTTTTACATACCATGCACTTGTACTTCTTGTCCTTTTTGTGCACCTGTAGGGATGGGGAGGGGGGAGAGAGCGAGACAAAGGTTAATGCTCTGTTCAAGTTCTGTCGGAATAGAGGACAGAGTGATGGGGGGGAGAGAGAGGGAAGGTGGAGGAAGGAGAGAAGGTGGAGGACAGAGTCATGGAGGGGGAGAGAGAGGGAAGGTGGAGGAAGGAGAGAAGGTGGAGGACAGTGATGAGGAGGAGAGAGAGGGAAGGTGGAGGAATGAGAGAAGGTAGAGGACAGAGTCATGGAGGGGGAGAGAGAGGGAAGGTGGAGGAAGGAGAGAAGGTGGAGGACAGTGATGAGGAGGAGAGAGAGGGAAGGTGGAGGAAGGAGAGAAGGTGGAGGACAGAGTCATGGAGGGGGAGAGAGAGGGAAGGTGGAGGAAGGAGAGAAGATGGAGGACAGTGATGAGGGGGAGAGAGAAGGGGAGGGTGGAGGACAGAGTATGGATGGGTGTGTGTGTGTGATAATGTTTTGAAGAGGGAGGTGGTGTGATTTAAAAACAAGTAATTAAGGAAATCAAAGATGACATGGTCACAAGGACATGGTGTTTAGAGGCAAGCGAGGGTGTCTGAAGGACTCAGGTCCTCTACTCAACAGGGAATGTGAGTAGCTAGGGGAAGGTGCAATGTGTTTTAGGGACTGAGGGGGTTGTGGAGGCAGACTCATGTGCAGGGTGTTTTAGGGACTGGGGGGGTGTGGAGGTAGACTCAGGTGCAGGGTGTTTTAGGGACTGGGGGGGTGTGGAGGTAGACTCAGGTGCAGGGTGTTTTAGGGACTGAGGGGGTGTGGAGGTAGACTCAGGTGCAGGGTGTTTTAGGGACTGAGGGGGTGTGGAGGTAGACTCAGGTGCAGGGTGTTTTAGGGACTGAGGGGGTGTGGAGGTAGACTCAGGTGCAGGGTGTTTTAGGGACTGAGGGGGTGTGGAGGTAGACTCAGGTGCAGGGTGTTTTAGGGACTGAGGGGGTGTGGAGGTAGACTCAGGTGCAGGGTGTTTTAGGGACTGAGGGGGTGTGGAGGTAGACTCAGGTGCAGGGTGTTTTAGGGACTGAGGGGGTGTGGAGGTAGACTCAGGTGCAGGGTATTTTAGGGACTGAGGGGGTGTGGAGGTAGACTCAGGTGCAGGGTGTTTTAGGGACTGAGGGGGTGTGGAGGTAGACTCAGGTGCAGGGTGTTTTAGGGTCTGAGGGGGTGTGGAGGTAGACTCAGGTGCAGGGTGTTTTAGGGACTGAGGGGGTGTGGAGGTATACTCAGGTGCAGGGTGTTTTAGGGACTGGGGGGGTGTGGAGGTAGACTCGGGTGCAGGGTGTTTTAGGGACTGAGGGGGTGTGGAGGTAGACTCAGGTGCAGGGTGTTTTAGGGACTGGGGGGGTGTGGAGGTAGACTCAGGTGCAGGGTGTTTTAGGGACTGAGGGGGTGTGGAGGTAGACTCAGGTGCAGGGTGTTTTAGGGACTGAGGGGGTGTGGAGGTAGACTCAGGTGCAGGGTGTTTTAGGGACTGAGGGGGTGTGGAGGTAGACTCAGGTGCATGGTGTTTTAGGGACTGAGGGGGTGTGGAGGTAGACTCAGGTGCAGGGTGTTTTAGGGACTGAGGGGGTGTGGAGGTAGACTCAGGTGCAGGGTGTTTTAGGGACTGGGGGGGTGTGGAGGTAGACTCAGGTGCAGGGTGTTTTAGGGACTGAGGGGGTGTGGAGGTAGACTCAGGTGCAGGGTGTTTTAGGGACTGAGGGGGTGTGGAGGTAGACTCAGGTGCAGGGTGTTTTAGGGACTGAGGGGGTGTGGAGGTAGACTCAGGTGCAGGGTGTTTTAGGGACTGAGGGGGTGTGGAGGTAGACTCAGGTGCAGGGTGTTTTAGGGACTGAGGGGGTGTGGAGGTAGACTCAGGTGCAGGGTGTTTTAGGGACTGAGGGGGTGTGGAGGTAGACTCAGGTGCAGGGTGTTTTAGGGACTGAGGGGGTGTGGAGGTAGACTCAGGTGCAGGGTGTTTTAGGGACTGAGGGGGTGTGGAGGTAGACTCAGGTGCAGGGTGTTTTAGGGACTGAGGGGGTGTGGAGGTAGACTCAGGTGCAGGGTATTTTAGGGACTGAGGGGGTGTGGAGGTAGACTCAGGTGCAGGGTGTTTTAGGGACTGAGGGGGTGTGGAGGTAGACTCAGGTGCAGGGTGTTTTAGGGTCTGAGGGGGTGTGGAGGTAGACTCAGGTGCAGGGTGTTTTAGGGACTGAGGGGGTGTGGAGGTATACTCAGGTGCAGGGTGTTTTAGGGACTGAGGGGGTGTGGAGGTAGACTCGGGTGCAGGGTGTTTTAGGGACTGAGGGGGTGTGGAGGTAGACTCGGGTGCAGGGTGTTTTAGGGACTGAGGGGGTGTGGAGGTAGACTCAGGTGCAGGGTGTTTTAGGGACTGAGGGGGTGTGGAGGTAGACTCAGGTGCAGGGTGTTTTAGGGACTGAGGGGGTGTGGAGGTAGACTCAGGTGCAGGGTGTTTTAGGGACTGAGGGGGTGTGGAGGTAGACTCAGGTGCAGGGTGTTTTAGGGACTGGGGGGGTGTGGAGGTAGACTCAGGTGCAGGGTGTTTTAGGGACTGAGGGGGTGTGGAGGTAGACTCAGGTGCAGGGTGTTTTAGGGACTGAGGGGGTGTGGAGGTAGACTCAGGTGCAGGGTGTTTTAGGGACTGATGGGGTGTGGTAACTTTCCCAAAATACCCTGTTTTTCCAGAAATTCTGGTTGGAAGATTCAGGATTTCCTGATAATTACCTCCTGAATACAATAATCTTCCAACTAGGATTTCTGGAAAACCTGGGAATCTTGAGAAAGTAACTGTCATTTTGCAACCCTACTCAGGTGTCTGGGGGGAGGTGAGAATGTAGAGGAGGACAGCTATGTCTGGGGGAAGGTGAGAATGTGGAGGAGGACAGCTATGTTTGGGGGGAGGTGAGAATGTGGAGGAGGACAGCTATGTCTGGGGGAAGGTGAGAATGTGGAGGAGGACAGCTATGTTTGGGGGGAGGTGAGAATGTGGAGGAGGACAGCTATGTTTGGGGGAAGGTGAGAATGTGGAGGAGGACAGCTATGTCTGGGGGAAGGTGAGAATGTGGAGGAGGACAGCTATGTTTGGGGGGAGGTGAGAATGTGGAGGAGGACAGCTATGTTTGGGGGAAGGTGAGAATGTGGAGGAGGACAGCTATGTCTGGGGGAAGGTGAGAATGTGGAGGAGGACAGCTATGTTTGGGGGGAGGTGAGAATGTGGAGGAGGACAGCTATGTTTGGGGGGAGGTGAGAATGTGGAGGAGGACAGCTATGTCTGGGGGAAGGTGAGAATGTGGAGGAGGACAGCTATGTTTGGGGGGAGGTGAGAATGTGGAGGAGGACAGCTATGTTTGGGGGAAGGTGAGAATGTGGAGGAGGACAGCTATGTTTGGGGGAAGGTGAGAATGTGGAGGAGGACAGCTATGTTTGGGGGAGGTGAGAATGTGGAGGAGGACAGCTATGTCTGGGGGAAGGTGAGAATGTGGAGGAGGACAGCTATGTTTGGGGGGAGGTGAGAATGTGGAGGAGGACAGCTATGTTTGGGGGGAGGTGAGAATGTGGAGGAGGACAGCTATGTCTGGGGGAAGGTGAGAATGTGGAGGAGGACAGCTATGTTTGGGGGGAGGTGAGAATGTGGAGGAGGACAGCTATGTTTGGGGGAAGGTGAGAATGTGGAGGAGGACAGCTATGTTTGGGGGAAGGTGAGAATGTGGAGGAGGACAGCTATGTTTGGGGGAGGTGAGAATGTGGAGGAGGACAGCTATGTCTGGGGGAAGGTGAGAATGTGGAGGAGGACAGCTATGTCTGGGGGAAGGTGAGAATGTGGAGGAGGACAGCTATGTCTGGGGGGAGGTGAGAATGTGGAGGAGGACAGCTATGTCTGGGGGGAGGTGAGAATGTGGAGGAGGACAGCTATGTCTGGGGGGAGGTGAGAATGTGGAGGAGGACAGCTATGTCTGGGGGAAGGTGAGAATGTGGAGGAGGACAGCTATGTCTGGGGGAAGGTGAGAATGTGGAGGAGGACAGCTATGTCTGGGGGGAGGTGAGAATGTGGAGGAGGACAGCTATGTCTGGGGGAAGGTGAGAATGTGGAGGAGGACAGCTATGTTTGGGGGAAGGTGAGAATGTGGAGGAGGACAGCTATGTCTGGGGGGAGGTGAGAATGTGGAGGAGGACAGCTATGTCTGGGGGAAGGTGAGAATGTGGAGGGAGGCTATGACACGGTGATGTGTGTGTAGGGTCTTACCAGGGAATGTCTCTTGACGGGAAGGTGACAGTGTAGAGGGAGGCTATGACACGGTGATGTGTGTGTAGGGTCTTACCAGGGAATGTCTCTTGACGGGAAGGTGTCAGTGTAGAGGGAGGCTATGACACGGTGATGTGTGTGTAGGGTCTTACCAGGGAATGTCTCTTGACGGGAAGGTGACAGTGTAGAGGGAGGCTATGACACGGTGATGTGTGTGTAGGGTCTTACCAGGGAATGTCTCTTGACGGGAAGGTGACAGTGTAGAGGGAGGCTATGACACGGTGATGTGTGTGTAGGGTCTTACCAGGGAATGTCTCTTGACGGGAAGGTGACAGTGTAGAGGGAGGCTATGACACGGTGATGTGTGTGTAGGGTCTTACCAGGGAATGTCTCTTGACGGGAAGGTGACAGTGTAGAGGGAGGCTATGACACGGTGATGTGTGTGTAGGGTCTTACCAGGGAATGTCTCTTGACGGGAAGGTGACAGTGTAGAGGGAGGCTATGACACGGTGATGTGTGTGTAGGGTCTTACCAGGGAATGTCTCTTGACGGGAAGGTGACAGTGTAGAGGGAGGCTATGACACGGTGATGTGTGTGTAGGGTCTTACCAGGGAATGTCTCTTGACGTGCTCTCTGCGGGTGAACAGCTTGCCACAGAGATCACAGCTGAAGGAGCGGACGCCGGAGTGAATGATGAGGTGCCTCTTTAGTGTTCTCCGGTGCTTGGCGATGTAGTTACAATGGGGACACTTGAGCTTATTCAGGGCCGTGTCGGACGACTCGCCTGAGAAGAAAAACACAAACAGGTTATGAGTCAGGAGGCTGCTTTCTACTCAGCTGCTCAAACCCACATTTGACAGACAATGAAGGGAGGAAATTGGAGCAGTTAGTTAACGAGCCACCCCGGTCTCTGGTGGTACAAGCCCTTTGCTCTTCACTTCTCAGTAGAAGAGAGGAGCTGTTGGGTGTGGTGGTGGGGTGAGGGGGGTCCCTAGTGAGGGGATATCATGTTACCATGGTGTTTATGGAAAGGGAAAACAGTCACAGAGTTACCCCCATAAAATACTAGAAACTGTGTCAGTTGCCATGGCAACTACTGCCTAAGGGACATAACAAAATAAGTGTAATGTGATTTCCCTACTGAAAACATGTCATTGTTTTACCATTAACCCACTGACATAAAACATTTCAGATTCGTGTAGGAAGGAAAGAATCTTGAAGAAAATGTTCGGAAATGCAGTGCCTCGGCTGCTATGAACACATTTCACAAGATATCAACAAGATTCAAATTAAAGTGGGCACAAATTACAGCCTCCATAAGCAACTACACAATTGTGAAGAAAGATATTTGAGGAATCTATGATGTGAAAAAGTAGAATCATAACACCACACTAACTACAAAACCCCAGGGATAGCTATAGATAGTGACTAGTTAACTGATTGATTTGGCAAGGCTCTGTGCTATTCTGTGCCACAGCACAGCCACCTGAACGATAGGGTTCTGCCTTTGTCTTTGTTTGTGCCGAGACACAAAGCGTTGTCAAGCAGGCCAGGTTGCCAGGGGGCTGAGGAAAAGCAGGTCACCTGTGCTGTTCGTGTTCAACAGGATACAGTGTGTTCCACCACCTTGTGGGATATTTACATTTTAGTCGTTTCACTCCGATCCAGAGCCAGTTAGAATAACTTTTCCGATCACTGATCACAATCATATTAACCATCCACCGAGTTAGGTTCATGACATAAGGTTTGAAAACAAAATCGATCATAAGTACAGTAATCTCTAATCTGTAAGTACCAAAGTCTGAACATATTTCTGAACAGATACTAAGCCAACTACTAGAGTGTATAATAGTAGGTACATGCAGATTATACAAGAAGAGATCTCACCATTCTCCCAGGACTCTCCTTGCTGGGAGGAGTCTTGTAGGAGGCTGTACTGAATCTGGTTGGCCAGTTCTGTGAGAGGAGAAACAAAGAGATGATCAGAGGGGCTGAAAGGTTTGGGGGGGGCAGAAGGACCTTACCTTACGTACACAAAAGACCAGGCCCCACAATCCCCCCCCACCCCAGTTTACAGACCTAACCCCAGGGTCGTGTTCAGCAGGGCACACTGTAGGAAAAATCTTTAAAAAATAAATTAAGAAAATGACTTATTGGACAAGTCGTGGAGGTAGACCCTCCCTGTTTCATTCTGCTTTTGTGTTTTCTGTTTGGTGCCTAATCCCTCGTGAATACGACCCTGGAGCTGCCTGTGTTCTGCCTGCCTGTGTCTGTAGAACACTTCCTCTAGCCAGGCCACTGTATTCAGCAGCCTCTCCCAGCCTCTCCCACTGGGCTGTGGATTAAGCCAGGATGAAGCTCTCAGCCCTTCACTGAGGATCATGTTACACTGAACAGGCTTAATTAGCCATAGCTCTGGGCCTGGCCCTCAGAGCCCATTGTTAAGTACCTGACCACTGGTCCCATTCTCTATTCTGCCTGCCTGGGTCAATATTTGGAATGGTAAGGACAGCCCCAGTGCATTAGGGGGGATTAGGGAGGGAGGGAGGGAGGGGCAGACCCTGACAGCTTTGCACCTCCAAGGGATTGGGAGGTTATTTAGTGTGTGTGTAAAGAGGCAGCAACCAGGCAGCCTGCACTTTAAAACAATCCAACTGCCTTGTTTAGAGAGGAACCTAGAATTTAAAGCCAGAAATCCAGAAACTCTGCTATGGTAAAGCAGAGGAATGGACCTCTGGTCACCTGAAGCTTAGGTAGTGTTCATTCGGCACCAAACAGAAGAAAACAGATTGAAACAGGGAGACTTATCCAATAAGAAATGCTCATTTATCCATTGCAAAATGTAAAAAAATAAATAATAATTTTGGTCTCCTCAAAGTTGGGTAAATCTGCTTTCAATTTATTTGTACCCCATGTATGGAACAATCTACAGAGTTCCCTATAACTGGATGTTCTGGTACCTCTCTGGCAGTTTAAAATGTTGATTGGGGACCTCCTTGCTGAGGAATGTGATTGTTATTCTGGAATATTTGTATTATATTGTATTCTACTTTGTAAATAGTGTATATGCAGGGCTCCCTTGCAAAAGAGATCTTGGTCTCAACAGTGACCCAGTTAAAATAAAGGTAAATAAATATATTGTGCACTAATGCTAAACCGCAGATTCTCCTCATAGTAACCCATACATACTACTACAGTTACAGGGGAACTGGAGCATCTCTAATACATAGATCTGGGCTGAAGAGAGACAGAAAGGGAGGTCAGAGTGCCAAATTTGGGAATTGTGTTGCTGCATTAATGATGACACACCGAGTTGCAACACCCCTCGCCACAGTAAAACATGTGAGAAGATTTGTGTTGCGTTTAAAGGAACCTGGAGGAAGAATGTGTCCCCCGCTTTACTTCCTTATCCTGCAATAGGAGTGAAATCCCCCCTCAATGCATGATATCATTCCATACAGCACACTGCTTAATGGGGGCAGAGCTGGCCCTGTGTATGCGCGTGTGTGTGTGGCCGTGACAGGCTCATAGAGTCAGAGATAACCCAGGATTTCTGAGGTATGGTGTGGCAGGATGAGGACAGGAGTGGGGACGACTTAAAAAGGACAGGCTGGCCATACTCATACCAGGCTGGCTGCTAATTAAAAAGATATACGGATAGTGGAGGGCGTGGGGCCTTCAGTCTGGATTAGAGGTCGACCAATTAATCGGAATGGCCGATTAATTAGGGCCGATTTCAAGTTTTCATAACAATCGGAAATCTGTATTTTTGGACACCATTTTATTTTTTAACACCATTATTTAACGAGGCAAGTCAGTTAACACATTCTTATTTTCAATGACGGCCTAGGAACAGTGGGTTAACTGCCTTGTTCAGGAGCAGAACGACAGATTTTTACCTTGTCAGCTCAGGGATACAATCTTGCAACCTTATGGTTAACAAGTCCAACGCTAGTTTTCCTACTTACAAAGCATGTAGAGATCTGTCATTTTTATCATAGGTACAGTTCAACTGTGAGAGACTGAATCTAAAACAAAAATCCAGAAAATCACATTGTATTATTATTAAGTAATTAATTTGCATTTTATTGCATGACATAAGTATTTGATACATCAGAAAAGTAGAACTTAATATTTGGTACAGAAACCTTTGTTTGGAAGTACAGAGATCATATGTTTCCTGTAGTTCTTGACACACACTGCAGCAGCGATTTTGGCCCACTCCTCCATACAGACCTTCTCCAGATCCTTCAGGTTTCGGGGCTGTTGCTGGGCAATACGGACTTTCAGCTCCTGGGTTCAGATCTGGAGACTGGCTAGGCCACTCCAGGGCCATGAGATGCTTCTTACGGAGCCATTCCTTAGTTGCCCTGGCTGTGTGTTTCGGGTCGTTGTCATGCTGGAAGACCAGCCACGGCCCATCTTCAATGCTCTTACTGAGGGAAGAAGGTTGGTGGCCAAGATCTCGCGATACATGGCCCCATCCATCCTCCCCTCAATACGGTGCAGTCGTCCTGTCCCCTTTTCAGAAAAGCATCCCCAAAGAATGATGTTTCCACCTCCATGCTTCATGGTTGGGATGGTGTTCTTGGGGTTGTACTCATCCTTCTTCTTCCTCCAAACACGGCGAGTGGAGTTTAGACCAAAAAGCTCTATTTTTGTCTCATCAGACCACATGACCTTCTCCCATTCCTCCTCTGGATCATCCAGATGGTCATTAGCAAACTTCAGACGGGCCTGGACATGCGCTGGCTTGAGCAGGGGGATCTTGCGTGCGCTGCAGGATTTTAATCCATGACGGCGTAGTGTGTTAATAATGGTTTTTTTTGAGACTGTGGTCCCAGCTCTCTTCAGGTCATTGACCAGGTCCTGCCGTGTAGTTCTGGGTTGATCCCTCACCTTCCTCATGATGATTGATGCCCCATGAGGTGAGATCTTGCATGGAGCCCCAGACCGAGGGTGATTGACCGTCATCTTGAACTTCTTCAATTTTCTAATAATTGCACCAACAGTTGTTGCCTTCTCACCAAGCTGCTTGCCTATTGTCCTGTAGCCCATCCCAGCCTTGTGCAGGTCTACAATTTTATCCATGATGTCCTTACACATCTCTCTGGTCTTGGCCATTGTGGAGAGTTTGGAGTCTGTTTGATTGAGTGTGTGGATGGGTGTCTTTTATACAGGTAACGAGTTCAAACAGGTGCAGTTAATACAGGTAATGAGTGGAGAACAGGAGGGCTTCTTAAAGAAAAACTAACAGGTCTGTGAGAGCCGGAATTCTTACTGGTTGGTAGGTGATCAAATACTTCTGTCATGCAATAAAATGCACATTAATTACTTAAAAATCATACAATGTGATTTTCTGTATTTTTGTTTTAGATTCAGTCTCTCACAGTTGAAGTGTACCTATGATAACAATTACAGACCTCTACATGCTTTGTAAGTAGGAAAACCTGCAAAATTGGCAGTGTATCAAATACTTGTTCTCCCCACTGTATATTAAATACAAATCGTAAATAGAGAAATTGTCCCATAATTCGTATAATAACTACAACCTAAAACTTCTTACCTGGGAATATTGAAGACTCATGTTAAAAGGAACCACCAGCTTTCATATGTTCTCATGGTTTGAGCAAGGAACTTAAACGTTAGCTTTCTTACATGGCACATATTGCACTTTTACTTTCTTCTTCAACACTTTGTTTTTGCATTATTTAAACCAAATTGAACATGTTTCATTATTTATTTGAGGCTAAATTGATTTTATTTATGTATTATATTAAGTTAAAATAAGTGTTCATTCAGTATTGTTGTAATTGTCATTATTACAATTAAAAAAAATGGCAGATTAATTGGTATCGGCATTTCTTTGGTCCTCCAATAATCGGTCTCGGCGTTGAAAAATCATAATCGGTCGACCTCTAGTCTGGATCAGACCTGGGTTCAAATACTATTTGAAATCTTTCAAACACCACCAGCGTTTGCTCAAGCCTGCCAGATGGGTGGGTTTTGCAGTTTGGGGACTATTCTTTTTTTGTTGTTTTTTTTGTTTTGTTAGCTACTATCTTGTCTAATCGCTACAACTCCCGTACGGGCTCGGGAGAGACGAAGGTTGAAAGTCATGCGTCCTCCGATACACAACCCAACCAAGCCGCACTGCTTCTTAACACAGCGCCATCCAACCCGGAAGCCAGCCGCACCAATGTGTCGGAGGAAACACTGGCAACCTTGGCAACCTTGGTTAGCATGCACTGCGTCCGGCCCGCCATGAGACAAGGACTTCCCTACCGGCCGAACCCTCCCTAACCCGGACGACGCTAGGCCAATTGTGCGTCGCCCCACGGACCTCCCGGTCGCGGCCGGTTACGACAGAGCCTGGGCGCAAACCCTGTGGCACAGCTGGCGCTGCAGTACAGTGCCCTTAACCACTGCGCCACCCGGGAGGCCTCAGTCCCCAGTTTGGGGATTCTATTGTTCCATATTCTATTGTTCCATTATGCCAGGCAAGCTCAAATCAAGCACAGATAAAGTATTTGAAATGATTTGAAACCAGGTCTGCTCAGGGTACTGTGACTCTTTCTAGTCTCTGACTAGCACTAGCAGGCTGCCATGTCCAGTGGAACAGGACTGACCTCTGGACTAACTCAGATCTCCACCAACTAAATACCATGACTAGAGGTATGGTCGTCATACCATGTCAGTCTAGGAACTAAACAGAACATGCTAGGCTAACACGTTCTCTAAAACAGGGCTGCTGTTTGGTCATCTAAACAACTGTTGGTACGACCTACCTAAAGAATGTGCATGTGTTTATGTGTAGTCAGTTGGAGGACTGAGTGCTTGGTCTGACTACCTAAAGAACTGGCTACCTAAAGAACTGGTGTGAGAAGGTGACGTACCGGCGTTCTCAGAGAGGAAGGAGAAGTCCTCCCTGGGATAGGAGGCTGAGGGCTGGATGAACATCCCCTCATCAAACCCTTCCTCTGGCTCTGGTGGGATGTTGTAGACGAACCGCCGCGTGATCTGTTTCTTCCTCCGTCCGCTCCCCGGCTGCACCCTCTGACCTTCCCTCTTCACCGCCACCACCCTGCCCGCCGCAGCCCCGGGAGCCGGCTCGTTCCAGACGAACACCGGCCCCGGTCCCGGAACGCTCGGAGGCTCGTTCTCAGCAGACTCGGATGAGTTCTCACAGCCCCAGCTGGAGCTTCCCAGGGCGCAGCCCTCCCCTGCAGACAGCTCCACGTCACTGGGCTCCTCCTTTACGCTGCCTCCCCCTGCTTGCTCCCCATCCTGGACATGACCACTGGCTTTGATTGACAGCTTGGACAGGATGCTGGTAGCCCAGAAGTTACTCCCAGGCTTCTTGTTGGTGCTGCCGTCCAAGCCCAGCTGTCCAGCTCCGTCTTTGGCCACCGTTCTCCTCTTGTTGTAATCCACCACCACTGAGTCGGGGGCCTCCTGCTTGATGCTGATGTTGAGGGCTTCCTTGATGAACCCCCGACACGATCCCACCACCTCCGTCATCTGGAGGTAGGAGGCCACGGACATTACCTCGATGGCGTTCTGACTGGTCAGCAGGAGGTTACCGCTATACAGGAAGTCCAGGATAACCGAGAAACCTGCCACTGCCGCCACGTCGAGGTGGGTGTCGGTGACTGTGGTCGTCTGGTCACATGACGAGGATGATGAGGAAGTGTTCTCGCTCTTGGTCAGGCAGTAGAGGGTCTTAAAGTAGCGGCTCCCGGCCACGAGGATGTTCTTGTGCGCCCGGAACACCTCTCCACTCACCACGATGTTGACGTCACAGAGGATTCCTCCCTTGCGTTGTTTGTTTAGCTCCTGCAGCAGCTGGTAGCAGTAGGAGTCCTGGTTAGGTTTGTTGTTCCTGTAGTAGTCTTCTGTCTCCATGTCTGTCCCCTGGGGGGGGTCCTCACAGCCAGGCCGCTCCAGCTCCTGGTAGACAACACACACACACACACACACACACAGAGAGAACGAGAGAGAGAGAAACAAATAGATGAGCAGGATTAATGGCTAGGGACACACAAAGGAAAGGGACAATGACAGAGATGCACCTGGCAGGGGTGAAACTGGTCTGACTGGCTCCATAATGGGGGAGGTGTTGCTTCACCTGGAACTGGAAATGTGGTAACTACTTCCAAAGTAGACTGAAATACAGTCAGAGAGCTGCTTAGGTTACTGTTACTCCCACTTTTGCAGAAAATTATGGCGCAGGTTCCCAGATCACGCCAATTTGTGTGTCCAGGAATAGGGCCTAATCTGGGTCTGTGACAGCAGCTAATGGTGTTATAACCAATCAAAACAGACGGAAACAGATTTAATTGTCCCAAAACCCCACCCGCTACCTGTCAATATGATGGCTGATGGGAGAGAAACTCATTCTTCTTCTACCTCCATCCCTCCCTCTATCTTCCCTATCCCAACATGGGAGTTTCCCATCCAGGGCAGCAGGCCAAGCTGGTACGGAGGAGAGCCAGAGAGAGGGAGTACACAGCACTGCACTGACTGACATAACTGTTACTATACTAACACACTGCCTGCATACATTTCTGCCTAGTTTGGAATTGCATAGCAGATGTCCTAATCCTGAGTAATTTACATTGCTCCGAGCCCTGCATTCTCTCTCCCCCACCCCACTCTCCTTACACAGCTGGGTTTTCAGCTCAAGTAATTTATATTAAATCCATTTCTCTGCTCTTCGAGGTCCCCACCCCCCTCCCTACTCTGAGTGACTGGAAGCCCTTGTCCGCGCAGGCATGATCGGGGTTATTATCAGGAGCTGCAAGGCACTCTGTTCCTGCTAGCTAACGCTAGGCAGGACCAGGTCTAGAGGAAAGGAGAGAGAGGGCGAGAGAGAGAGCTAGCAGAGAGAAGAAGAGATAGAGCCAGGTCACCCCATTTACCCTCACAATACCAGGCTCTCTCCTCTCTTGCAGGCTCATTGTTCAGTGCTGCTTTGTGCCTCACTGGGGTTTCTTTGTATGGCCCTGCACTCACACACTTATTAGATACAGCAGCTAAACCCTGGCTCCTCTGTGCCTGCTCTGCTCTTTGCTCCCACTTAACCAGAAAGGCCCTGACTTGACACTTGTGTGTGTGTGTGTGTGTGTGTGTATGTGTGTGTGAGGGAGAGTGTGTGTAAGGGAGACGGGCTGCATGTGGCTCTCTAAGAGGGGCTAAGCCCTGAATAGGATAACAGGAAGGAAGACGCAGAATGATTCAATCATCCACACAACCATACAATGGGCTCAATGCCACAGAGTCGGTCACCTTATTTTCTGCCCTAACAGGATGGGTAGTATTTGGAGAGGTGTGGCATTGACACTTTGAAAGGCGTGTGTATACGGAAGGAGGGTGAGCAGGCAGATTAACCATCTCTGGTGAAATCGCCTGCTTCCTGGTTGCATAAAGAGGCATATTTACTATCTTTAAATCAAATTTAAATCACATTCACCGAATACAACAGGTGTGGACTTTACCGTGAAATGCTTACTCACGAGCCTTTCCCAACAACACAGTTATAAAGTAAGACAATTAGCAAATTAAATAGAAAATAGGAACACGAATAACAATAACGAGGCTTTATACAAGGAGTACCGGTACCAAGTCAATGTGCAGGGGTACGAGGTAGTAGAGATAATATGTACAGGTCGGGGTAAAAGTGACTAGGCAGTCACATTCACTGGATTAACAAGACCCAACAACTGACAGGTCACAATGGTGGGGATACGTCCTGGTATTCAGGCAGTTTTAACCATAATAACTGCCACAGTAACTGAGACTGGTCACAATGGTTGGGGTACAGGCCTGCTACACTGCTGCATGTAGGCCTAGGCTGTGTGAGCTGGGCTGCAGTATGGAGGTACGGGAGCCAGGCTAGGACACTACTCTCTCTGGCTCCATACTGGGCTCATCCTTCATCCAGATGTGCCACGTGTTACGGACTGTGTTAGTGCTGCTGGATCGGCAGGTCTCTCACACTGCTCTGGCTGAGTCCAAATGAGAATACCATGGTGAGAAGACGAACCTCTGACGTGGCCATTTATTGTGAGCCAGGCCCAGTGATGTTATGGTGGAAACATGAGGTTAGAGTACTGGTAGGCTCGAGGCCCGTTGACGTTCATCATCTAAATGAAATCTAGTGCCTTCAGGAAGTATTCAGACCCTTCCCTTTCTCCACATGTCATTACACAACAGCCTTATTCTAAAGTGGATTCGGAAAAAATTATAATCTCATCAATCTACACACAATACCCAATAATGGCAAAGTGAAAACAGGTTTTCCGAGACAGGATTGTGTCGGGGCACAGATCTGGGGAAGGGGACCAAAAAAATGTCTGCAGCATTGATGTTTCCCAAGAACACAGTGGCCTCCATCATTCTTAAATGGAAGAAGTTTGTAACCACCAAGACGACTCCTAGAGCTGGCCGCATGGACAAACTGAGCAATCGGGGGAGAAGGGCCTTGGTCAGGGAGGTGACCAAGAACACGATGGAAGCTACTCCTCAGTAAAAGGAATATGACAGCCCGCTTGGAGTTCTCTAGTCTGATGAAACCAAGATGGAACTCTTTGGCCTGAATGCCAAGCTTCACGTCTGGAGGAAACCTGGCACCATTCCTACAGTGAAGCATGGCGGTGGCAGCATCATGCTGTGGGATGTTTTTCAACTAAAGGGACTGGGAGACTAGTCAGGATCGAGGGAAATATGAACGGAGTAAAGTACAGATATCGTTGATGAAAACCTGCTCCAGAGCCCTCAGGACCTGAGACTGGGGCCAAGGTTCACCTTCTAACAGGACAACGACCCTAAGCACACAGCCAAGACAACATAGGAGTGATTAGGGAAAAGTCTCTGAATGTCCTTGAGTGGGCCCAGCCAGAGCCTGGACTTGAACCCAATCAAACATCTCTGGAGAGGACCTGCAGAGAAGGATGGGAGAAACTCCCCAAATACAGGTTTTCCAAGCATGTAGCATCATACCCAAGAAGACTTGAGGCTGTAATCGCTGCCAAGGGTTTTATTTATCTGTTATTTTACCAGGTAAATTGACTGAGAACACATTCTCATTTGCAGCAACGACCTGGGGAATAGTTACAGGGGAGAGGAGGATGAATGAGCCAATTGTAAACTGGGGATTATTAGGTGACCGTGATGGTTTGAGGGCCAGATTGGGAATTTAGCAGGGACACCAGGGTTAACACCCCTACTCTTACGATAAGTGCCATGGGATCTTTAATGACCTCACAGTCAGGACACCCGTTTAACGTCCCATCCGAAAGACAGCACCCTACACAGGCCAGTATCCCCAATCACTGCCCTGGGGCATTGGGATATTATTGTTTTAGACCAGAGGAAAGAGTGCCTCCTACTGGCCCTCCAACACCACTTCCAGCAGCATCTGGTCCCCCATCCAGGAACTGACCAGGATCAACCCTGCTTAGCTTCAGAAGCGGTATGCACGGTGGTATGCTGCTGGCATAGGGTGCTTCAACAAAGTACTGAGTAAAGGTTCTGAATACTTACGTAAATGTAATATCAGCTTTATAAAATGTTCTAAAGATTTCTTAAAAACCTGTTTTTTCTTTGTCATTATGGGTTATTGTGTGGAGATTTAGGAGGGGAAACTATTGAATCAATTTTAGAATAAGGCTGTAACGTAACAAAAATGTGGAAAAGGTCTGAATACTTTCCGAATGCACTGTATGTGAAATTCTGTGTTTAGGCTATTACTATCGACGGATTACTAAAATGGACTGCAAATGCAGCCTAGGCCGATACAAACAAATTGAAACGACTTTTACAGTAGATCTACCTAGCAGTCCTTAACTGTGTGATGTAGGCTACTGTTGACTAATCTCTCACCATCCAGGAGTACAAATATAAAACACTTCCTCTTAAAACAGAGAGTAGAATTTGTGGAACAATATCCCAGAAAATAAAAACTTACCAAGGGCCCTGGGCTAACGTTGACTACACACTACCATCCCATCCCTACCCTGAGGCCAGCTGGCTCCATACTCTCCCCTAACCCGACCGTCTCCCAGATGCTAGAACAATGCGGCAGTGTGTCTGGCCCTAAGGTGTGGGTTGGGAGCAGGCCTCAAGGCCTCCCAACAATGCAAATAGCTCCTCGTTGGGTTGACGGATTCCAGGGATGAATTGTCCGTCCCCCCTCAGACTTTGGTCCGGAATTGGGTGAAGAAAATTATGCCATTTCATGTGCTGCCACAATGTAGTTCACACAGGAATTATATTCAAAACAGCATTAGGCTACTATATATGGGGGAAAACACCACAGGGAAAATCATCTTTGCATATTTAAACTTTGACATTAACAACTGCACAGAAATTCAAGAAATTTTAAAGGCATCCAATTTTTTTTCTCTCCCAAAGCTACGAAATGAAATTAGGCTGTAGGAAAGTGTTTGATTATATGGTGGATAAGGCAGCTACTGCCTTATCCCTCGCTATCCTTAACCAAGCAGCCAGGGTAGTCTTGTTTTCAGGGAGGAGGACTACTTCTTCACTAATCCCTCCTCCCACAGCTTTCCTTCCTAATTAGTGATGTGTACAAGTTAGTGGATCCCTTCACTTCAAGTCATTCTGATTAGTGATTGTGTATATCGGACTGAACTAACCCTGGTGGTCTGGCAGTGTGATCCAATCCTCTTGCATTTCACTGACAAATTAGAGTCAAATTGTGGCTGCATGCTCTTAATTCCCCTGACAGCTTGAATCAGAGTCAGGATAAGAGGTGATAGGGCGTAGATGTCAAATAGGAAACTGGGCTCTGTAGTTTTTTTTATATACTGCTGTGATTACTCTTTAACCCTGTGTAAAAACCCTGTAATTACTACAGTAGCTAACAACATTGTTAGATAGGATTTTAATAATTGCTTTGTATTTGGGTAGCAATGGTGTTGGGCAGGTTTTGTAATTACACAAGTGGAATGTTCCATCTCACCCAGAGGGTGTTTCATAGTCCTATGATGAATATTCCAAAAGTGATTTATTTGCAGCAATATACACATTCATCATTTTGGTATTGGGAACATCATCAAGTAATCAATCGTTGATATCAAGCCTAGGGGAAAGAACCCTTGGTGATGGTCTGTCATGGTTTCTGTCCTTCTGTACATACAACCTGACAATGTATAGCTTGGTAATTATATCATAAAAAAACATACCATAAAAAAAAACTATTAACCCATAAATTGTATGGGTTGACAAGGTCCAGATGGTGCCATGACAACCCATGCTGCTGCCAGCATACATACACTACATGAACAAAAGTATGTGGACATATGCTCGTCGAATATCGCATTCCAAAATCATGGGCATTAATATGGAGTTTATCCCCCCTTTGCTGCTATAAAATCCTCCTTCCTCTGGGAAGGCTTTGCACTACATGTTGGAACATTGCTGCGTGGACTTGCTTCCATTCAGCCATTGGAGCATTAGTGAGGTCGGCACTGATGTTGGGCGATTGGGCCTGGCTTGCGGTAGGCGTTCCAATTCATCCCAAAGGTGTTCGGTGGGGTTGAGGTCGGGGGATCTGTGCAGGCGAGTCAAGTTCTTCCACACTGATCTCAACACACCATTTCTGTATGGACCTCGCTTTGTGCACAAGGGCATTGTCATCCTGAAACTGGAAAGGGCCTTCCCCAGAACGTTGCCACAAAGTTAGAATCGTCTAGAATGTAATTGTATGCTGTAGCATTAAGATTTCCCTTCACTGGAACTAAGGGACCTAGCCCAAATCATGACAAACAGCCCCAGACCATTATTCCTTCTCCACCAAACTTTACAGTTGGCACTAGAGGTCGGCCGATTAATTAGGGCCGATTTCAAGTTTTCATAACAATCGGAAATCTGTATTTTTGGGCGCCGATTTCCGATTATTAAAAACAAAACAAAAAATATACCTTTTTATTTAACTAGGCAAGTCAGTTATGAACACATTCTTATTTTCAATGACGGCCTAGGAACGGTGGGTTAACTGCCTTGTTCAGGGGCAGAACGACAGATTTTCACCTTGTCAGCTCAAGGGTTCCAATCTTGCAACCGCACAGTTAACTAGTCCAACGCTCTAACCATTGCACTCCACGAGTAGCCTGCCTGTTACGCGAATGCAGTAGAAGCCAAGGTAAATTGTTAGCTAGCATTAAACTTATCTTATAAAAAACAATCAATCATAATCACTAGTTATAACTACTAATCCAGTTTAGCAGGCAATATTAACCAGGTGAAATTGTGTCATTTATCTTGCGTTAATTGCACGCTGAGTCAGGGTATATGCAACAGTTTGGGCCGCCTGGCTCATTGCGAACTAATTTACCAGAATTTTAGGTAATTATGACATACATTGAAGGTTGTGCAATGTAACAAGAATATTTAGACTTAGGGATGCCACCCGTTAGATAAAATACCAAACGGTTCCGTATTTCACTGAAATAATAGACGTTTTGTTTTCGAAATGATAGTTTCCGGATTCGATCATATTAATGACCAAAGGCTCGTATTTCTGTGTGTTATTATGTTATAATTAAGTCTGATTTGATAGAGCAGTCTGACTGAGCAGCAGCAGGCCCGTAATCATTCATTCAAACAGCACTTTCGTGCGTTTTGCCAGCAGCTCTTCGCAAGCACAGCGCTGTTTATGACTTCAAGCCTATCAGCCTAATGGCTGGTGTAACCAATGTGAAATGGCTAACTAGTTAGCTGGGTGTGCGCTAATACTGTTTCAAACGTCACTCGCTTTTAGATTCGGAGTAGTTATTCCCCTTGCGCTGCAAGGGCCGCGGCTTTTGTGGAGTGATGGGTAACGATGCTTCGAGTGTGGCTGTTGTTGACGTGTTCCTGGTTCGAGCCCAGGTGCGAGGAGAGGGACGGAAGCTATACTGTTACACTGGCAATACAATAGTGCCTATAAGAACATCCAATAGTCAAAGGTATATGAAATACAAATGGTATAGAGAGAAATAGTCCTATAAATACTATATTAACTACAATCTAAAACCTCTTACCTTGGAATATTGAAGTCTCATGTTAAAAGGAACCACCAACTTTCATATGTTTTCATGTTCTGAGCAAGGAACTTAAACGTTAGCTTTTTTTACATGGCACACATTTTTACATGGCACATTATTTAAACCAAATTGAACATGTTTCATTATTTATTTGAGGCTAAATTGATTTTATTGATGTTTTATATTAAGTTAAAATAAGTGTTAATTCAGTATTGATGTAATTGTCATTATTACAAAAAATATATATAATTGTTTTTAATTTTTTTATTATTAAATCGACCGATTAATAGGTATCAGCATTTTTGGTCCTCCAATAATCAGTAACGGCATTGAAAAATTATAATCGGTCGATCTCTAGTTGGCACTATGCATTTCAGCAGGTAGCGTTCTCCTGGCATCCGCCAAACCCAGATTCTTCCGTCAGACTGCCAGATGGTGAAGCGTGATTCATCACTCCAGAGAACGCGTTTCCTCTGCTCCAGAGTCCAACGCGGGCGAGGTTTCCACCACTCCAGCCAATGCTTGGCATTGAGCATGGTGATCTTAGGTTTGTGTGTGGCTGCTCGGCCATGGATACCCATTTCATGAAGCTCCCGACAAACAGTTATTGTGCTGACTTTGCTTCCAGAGGCAGTTTGTAACTCGGTAGTGAGTGTTGCAACTGAGGACAGATGATTTTTTACTCGCTTCAGCACTCTGCAGTCCCGTTCTGTGAGCTTGTGTGGCCTACCACTTCGCAGCTTATGCATTGTTGCTCCTAGACGTTTCCACTTCACAATAACAGCACACACAGTTGACCGGGGCAGCAGGACAGAAATTTGACCAACTGACTTGTTGGAAAGGTGGCATCCTATGACAGTGCCTTGATGAAAGTCACTGAGCCCATTCTATTGCCAATGTTTACCTATGGCGACTGCATGGCTGTGTGCTCAATTTTATACACCTGTCAGCAACGGGTGTGGCTGAAATAGCCGAATCCACTAATTTGAATGAGTGTCCATATACTTTTGTATATATAGTGTATGAACCTATTGTAACCTTTTCACGGAAAGAATTGCATGTGGGTCAGGACGGGAGGGTAGGAAGGGAGGGTATGAAGGGGTAGCTAGCTGTCAAGCTGCTTGGACTTGATTTACCTCTCCTCCTGTCCAACCTAGCCCGTGACACACCATCTATGGATTCTGGGGAGTCATCTAGCACAATGCCTCTAATTTAGCTGCTCCAACGGGAGGGGAGAAATGCGCCAGAGGTCATTCTGCATTCTGCTCTCCACTGTGCAAAGCAGAACAGAGAAGGGAGGGGGGCAGGGGTGCGGTTCACCAGCTAGCAAAGCAAGCTAGCAATCAACCAAGGTAGTTGCTGGGGCAACAAAAGCGTTTGTTGAATGGTTGCAGGTGCATTATACTCTGGCACAGAAGAAAACATACAACTCCAGGCAAATGTTAACAGTAGATAGCTAGCTAGTATGGGTACTGTCCCTGAAGCTATGGAAATATATATATAATAACACCCTAAGGTAGCTAGCCATCAATGTGACTCCCATTACTTGTACGTGGAATAGCAAGTTAATGGGAGTCACACTGTCACTGGGCTACAGGCTAGCCAGATTTGTTTCGCTAGTAATTGGTTTCTGTATAAATGTCACCATTAAGCACATTTTAATAAACGTGAGCTGTAGCTAGGTATTTAGATTAACATGGGAGCATTGGGTAGGCTAGCTACCATTAACTATGAAACATGTCTGATTAGAACTAGCAAGTAGCTAGCTAAAAAGTAGCTAACGTTAGCGAACTAGGAAGCCAGCTGGATAGCCTCTCGCGGGGAAATGGAACTGCCAGGGAACTGAAACTCAGCTGTGCGTAAATATTGGCTAAGTTAGACACAACTCAAAATGATAACCATAAATGACGCTGTAGACACTTTACCTGCTTGGTCGGATCATTCCTTCCGTGCTCAGAAGACAGGTGATGTCTCAAAAGCAAGGCCCGCTTGTAATTTCGACTGCCTTTCACCAGCTCGTCGTTGTTTTTAGTGGCAATGTTGTGACACCAGGAGCAAGACATAAGTCCCGTCTCCTGGCAAAATTTGAGCCATGGGAACTCCTGTCGCCATGATGCTTGGAATGGCGAATGTTTCTGGAGTAACGTCTGCGGTCTCATTTCTACCCAAGACTTCCTGGCACCACCGGTTTCCTGCTCCCCGTCTCCCCCGCTCCCCGCTTCGCCTCTGTCCTCGCTGTTCTGGCCGTTACCCGCTGTCCACTTACTCCCTTTCCTGGACTCGTCTTTTCTGACAGTTACTGCCACCCAACCAACACGATCATCTCCGTTCCCGTCTGCCCAGTTGCCCCCTTCCGGGTCCTCTTCCTCCTCCGCCTCTGGTTCTGTGCTATCGCTGACAGATCCCCCACCCTCCACTCTCTCTTGCGATGGTCCTTTTGCCCCCAGATCCCTATCCTCTTCTTGATCTGGTCTGTTCCCGTTCAAATTTCGTTCTTGACAGGCCTGGGCCTCCCAGCAGTTACTGTTGCTCCCCCCGACACCACTGGAACCGGTTACGGCTAATCCACCTCCTCTGAACGCCAGCGACCTGCGGTTTCTCTCCCCAGACATTTTCTTAATATATTAAAATATACCACTTTCTTAACAATATCCCTACCGACTAATGTCGATATATTAAAGTATTCTATGTTGCGGATCCGAATTAAATGTCTATTTATCGTTTTTTCCTATTTTGGCCTCCTGGTGAGAGTATGTAGGTTATGCGGAAATAAATAAAGCTTTAAAACGCATAATGAATTTCAGGGTTCTCGCTGCGTCCGCGCAGGCCCTACAGAGGTCGAATGGCAACGACTTTCCCCACAATGCACTTCGACCAGAGAAAGGGGGGTCGTGGGGGGTCATTTAAAGGAAGATGGGGGTGCTGTTCTTTTATAGCTCAACGCTGTTTACAGCAAGGGGTCTTTTGTGTGAGTGGCTGCACCCATTTTCCACGTGCTTTTCATCTTTGGTTTTGCTTGTCTCCAACCAACAAATCCTTGTCCTCCTTTCAGACCTCCTGCCAAGCGGGGTGACGGTCCCCTTGTATTTAACTGCATCAAACAGATCTAGTGCGCACCTATGGTATTTGTATGACATGAATTTCAATGGGCAGGTACAACAAATGATCCAACCAAACGCACAAGGTGTGGTGGTGACCTAGGAACATACAGATACTAGATACTCTCTGAATGTTCCTAGGTGGTGACACAGCTACCAGGTGAATGATTAACACTTTCATGGTTCTTTGCGTTCCACATTTTTCACCATTACTATTTCGTCATTTCCAATATATTTTATGCAATCCAACATCACCCAGTTTTTTTATAGGCATATAATAAAATAAAGTCAAACAAATGTTGTCCAAATAAGTGTATATTTTGTTAAAATTAATTATGTGAAAAACCACAGCAATATCAGACACTGTAATAATCAATTGGAAATACATTGGAAATGTATACAGTCCAATGTGGCCGAGTGGAATATATATATTTTCATTAGGTTTTATTGATGAATAAACCAAAATTAGTAGTGTATGATGATACAGTAAGTAATACGTAATACGTAAGTAATACGTTTATGTTTAGATAACACCAAAAACATAAAACATTTGTTTAGGTATAACTGACATTTTTTCGTTTTTCTCCCATAGATTATTGAAATTACAGAGCCACAATCAATATGTGAATATATATTGATTTAAAACCTAGAATAATCCCATGGAAGCCTGCTCCTGACCATTTGCTCCTGCAGGTGGCAGTAGTCTTTCATGATTCGCTGAGTTTTCTGACTGACAGCACTGTTCCAGTAATGCGTTGTTAGGCCTAGCGTCCAGTTTCAAAACCAGTAAATGAAGGACTAAACCAGGACACAGTGTGTGAACATGATGGGGAGTGTGACCCACTCTGTTTCTGGTAATGGCAGGTGTATATAAAGCCGTGTCAGGTCTAAATCCAGAGTGAAAGGGAGGGTAATACAATATGCATACCCTTACAACCAGTCTCTCCATTAAATGGTTTAAACGTATTTGTTATACTTTTTATTTTTAGTTAAGTATTTATTTGAATGCAAATTAATAAATCAATCATCATGAAGGGGGGCTGGTGTAGACAGTCTGGTTATAGACAGTCTATAGACAGTCTGGTTATAGTCTGAGTCAAAACTCATATTGGGTGTATATCAATTATACAACACTTGTGTATGTTCAGAAAGACATCAATATGGCTGTCCTACAATGAAATATAGAAAAATTACTATAACGAAATGTGAAATATTAGTTTGTCAGCCTTGGCGCACTGAAATAGACAGCTTGATTACATGTTACACATTGAAACACGTGCCTGGCTCTGGTTGTGTTCGTAAATTCAGAGAGTTTAGCTCTGGGAGGCCACACTGGACGCGGTGTTGGGTTGATCCAAGCGTTCTGACATCACAACGGCAGTCAAGCACCAAGCTAACGTTGCCTAGCTTACTAGCTACTTCCAGACAAATATGAGAGAACACCTCACTCTGAACATTTTACTCGCCCTAGAAGAGCTGGTTAGGCTGTTTTCATGACCTTTATTTAACTAGGTGTAACAGTATAGCTTCCATCCGTTCCCTCGCCACGGGCTCGAACCAGGGACCCTCTACACATATCAACAACCGACACCCACAAAGCATCGTTACCTATAAGCATCGTTACCTATCGCGCCACAAAAGCCGGGGCCCTTGCAGGGCAAGGGGAACAACTACTTCAGGTCTCAGAGCGAGTGACGTTACCGATTGAAACGCTATTAGCGCGCACCAACGCTAACTAACTAGCCATTTCACATCGGTCACATAGGCTAGTCAGTTAATAACACATTCTTATTTACAAATGACGGTCTAGGAACTGCCTTGTTTAGTTTTTGTCGACGTTTACTGACAATGGCCATATTCAACGGGTGTTGAGCATTTGTAAATTCATTAGTTATTCTGCGCTCTGGCACACTCAGACGAGAGCTCTCTGAAGACGAAGTAGATAGCCAGAGCGAATTTACGAACGCACCCTCTGTTTACACTTCTACGTGCTCTTTCTACGGCTTGACGTCACAGAGGACCCCACCTACCGCGAGCATGTGAGTGCACAAGATTGCAGGAGCGAAGTGGGGAACCTGCAAGCTTTTGGATCAAATAAGAATAGCAGAAACAGCAAATAGCGTGAGGATGGAGCAAGCAGATCAAGGTAAGGTGTTTGTTACAGCATGCAAAATGATAGTACTATTACTGACAACCATTTTAAAACTCTGTTTAGTTTGTTTCTAACCAAAGTTAGCCAGCTAGCTGTAGGCTAATCAGAGCATATGCTAACTAACTCAAGTTCAGCCTTCTGCAGAAGCTTTAAAAAAATAAAATCTAAAACAAAGAATATTCTAGTCTTCGATATACCCAGAGACAATAATATGCAAGCCATTCATCTCAAACCAGACAAGTTAAACAAGATAGTCAAACATTGTACAATATTCCTGTTCTTTGAACGTGGGAGGAAAAACAATACAGATAAGACAAGGACGTTTGTCTAGTCCTCGAATTTAAAACCCAGCCTCAATTGTTAACGTTACTTTGTTGCACGCGTATGAAAGAACGTTGAAAGAGTCATAATATTGGTTCAAGCATTACATTTATGCGTTGTTTTGCTGTTCTTTTCACTGAAGTGGGTTGAAAATACAGTTTACCATATGTTTGCTCCAGGAACACCCACACACCACACCTTGCTCTAGATGTGTCATACATTCCTTACTGTGTACAGATTGTTCTCCTTCTTGATCATTCACATGTATGCCTTTTTTACCCATTGATAAGTTTACTGTATGTCTTTTGTCGTTTAAAAGGTTTGTGAACAACTTCTTTATCTTCGTTGTAGACAATGTCTCTTATGGCACAGTTGTCACAATTACATTTTCACACTTTTTGAATGTACTATGTGTATGATGTTGTCCTGTTACGTTTATTTGATAGGCCTCATCACTAAAGTGTACTAGGTTATGAACAGCCTTAGATTTGCACTGTTCTTGTGGTTATTTTTTATTTCACCTTTATTTAACTAGGCAAGTCAGTTAAGAACAAATTCTTATTTTCAATGATGGCCTAGGAACAGTGGGTTAACTGCCTGTTCAGGGGAAGACCAACAGATTTGTACCTTGTCAGCTCAGGGGTTTAAACTTGCAAACTTCCGGTTACTAGTCCAACGCTCTAACCACTAGGCTACCCTTGTGTTGTTGACAGAATGTTGTCTAGTAGTCTATCAGCACTTTTTCAGTTTTCCTGCCATCTCGGAAATGGGTAAACACTTCATGTCTCTACAGGTCTAGCCTATGGTTTTACTCCCAGAATGATATACACCTTTCACATTAACAATCCAGGTAGTAACCTATGCCACTTGAGTGTCATTTTGAGGAGGAGCATCACTGGGAGAATCTGAATTGCATACTCCACGCTTCCTATCTCCCTCCACCTTCTCAAAACCCATTGGAGGAGAAGGTCAGCGGAGAGACCTCTGGCTTTCTCATTCAATTGTTTTTGAGGAGGCGAGGAGTATGGCATGAGATTCTCCCACTGTCTACGTCTGCACGCCAGTCCCCTATGACCCCTCTGACCACTCCCCCCCCCCCCCCCCCCCCCCCCCCCCCCCCAGTTTCCCATTCTGCCCAACATCCCTGATTCGATGCAGGGCCAGACAGGTAGCAGCTGAATGCATCTTTCCTGGCTTTGATTACTCCCTTTCCTCTCCTCTCCTGCTGTGCAGCCATCTGCCTTGTGCCTCCCTCTCCTCCCTCCTCTCCGTTCATGTCTGCTTGCCCACTTCTCACGTCTCACTGCAGCTGGTATTCAGGCCAGGCAGGCCAGGGAGCAGCGTGTTGTTTAAACAACAGATTGCAGGATGATGCCAGAGACACACGGTGTCTTGTTTGTGTACTTTGCAGGAGGGGTTGCCAGGTAGGAAGGCCTCTGACCTGCTTGTCTTTTTCTTCTATATAGATGACATTTTAGTCACCTGTCATGAGCAGGATCAGCATCCTTCGGCACATAGAGGTGATGCTGTTTCCTGAAGTCCATCTGCTTGTTCCCACACACACACACACACCTTTTGTATGTTCGTGCTCATCAAAAGCAGACCTGGCATTCAATACAAAAGGCAGCGTTGTTCACATGCCAGCAAATACACAGCAAATATGACCCCTTTTTTTTTATGACCTTTTAATTCAAAATAGTTAGTCCCAGTGTACACTGGATATGAAACAGCTCTGTTGCCAAGATTTTCATCAGGGTGACTCATGATGGGACAACCAGTCAACGGTTTTCTTCTTGTCAGGCAGCTGTCATGGAAACAGAGTGAGATGTACAGTTTGTTTTTAGTGCTTCAGGTAAAAGCAGTAGGAGAGCCTGTGTCTGACTGCACCTTCATCTGGAGCCTAATTGACCAGTAATCAGCAAAACATTGTGCTTAAACAGATGAAAGAGCACTTTTTTTTTCTTAAGTGTCTTTTGCAGGTCTCTATCTTTCATCAGAATTTAAGGTAACCTTAATGACAAAGGCCTGAAAAGGAACTGTTTTACCAGGGGGGAAATGTCTTTTATTGTAGGGTTTACTGGTGTTACTTAGGGAATGGCTCCAGTTCAGTAAACATATACACTACAGGTGAAAAGTTTTCGAACACCTACTCATTTGAGGGTTTTTCTTTATTTAGATAATTTTCTACATTGTAGAATAATAGTGAACACTTCAAAACTATGAAATAACACATATGGAATCGTGTAGTTAACCAAACCCAAATATATTTGAGATTCTTCAAATAGCCACAATTTGCCTTGATGACAGATTTGCACACTCTTGGCATTCTCTCAACCAGCTTCATGAGGTAGTCACCTGGAATGCATTTCAATTAACAGTAGTGCCTTGTTAATTTGTGGAATTCCTTTTCTTCTTAATGTGTTTGAGTCAATCAGTTGTGTTGTGACAAGGTAGGGGGGTATACAGAAGGCAGCACTATTTGGTAAAAGACCAAGTCCATATTATGGCAAGAACAGCTCAAATAAGCAAAGAGAAATGACAGTCCATCATTACTTTAAGACATGAAGGTCAGTCATTACTGAAAATGTCAAGAACTTTGAAAGTTCCTTCAAGTGCAGTCGCAAAAACCATCAAGCGCTATGATGAAACTGGTTCTCATGAGGACCGCCACAGGAAAGGAAGACCCAGAATTACCTCTGCATCAGAGGATAAGTTCATTATAGTTACCAGCCTCCGAAATTGTAGCCTAAATAAGTGCTTCACAGAGTTCAAGTAACAGCCACATCTCAACATCAACTGTTCAGAGGAGACTGTGTGAATCAGACCTTCATGGTTGAATTGCTGCAAAGAAACCAATAAAGGACACCAATAAGAAGAGACTTGCTTGGTACCAAGAAACATGAGCATCGGACATGAGACCGGAGTAAATTTGTCCTTTGCTTTGATGAGTCCAAATTTGAGATTTTTGGTTCCAACCGGCGTATCTTTGTGAGACGCGGTGAGGGTGAACGGATGATCTCCGATTGTGTATTTCCCACCGTAAAGCATGGAGGAGGTGTTATAGTGTCACCAAAAAACATTGTCTGTGGTTTATTTAGAATTCAAGGCACACCAGCATGGCTACCACAGCATTCTGCAACAATGCGCCCTCCCATCTGGTTTGGTCTTAGTGGGACTATAATTTGTTTTTCAACAGGACAATGACCCAACACGCCTCTAGGCTGTGTAAGGGCTATTTGACCAAGAAGGAGAGTGATGGAGTGCTGCATCAGATGACCTGGCCTCCACACCCCCCCCCCCAATCTCAACCAAATTGAGATGGCTTGGGATGAGTCGAACCGCAGAGTGAAGGAAAAGCAGCCAACATGTGCTTAGTATATGTGGGAACTCCTTCAAGACTGTTGGAAAAGCATTCCAGGTGAAGCTGATTGAGAGAATGCCAAGAGTGTGCAAAGGGTGGCTATTTGAAGAATCTCAAATGATAAAATATGTTCTGATTTGTTTAACACTTTTTTTTTTTGTTGGTTACTACATGATTCCATGTGTGTAATTTCATAGTTTTGTTGTCTTCACTATTATTCTACAATGTAGAAAATAGTCTAAATAAAGATAACCCTTCAATGAGTAGGTGTTCTAATGTTTTTAATGTACTTCTCTGCCTCTTTGTTTAATTGAGTTGATACAAACACCCCTTTCTTCCTATTTTCTGTTTCATAGTTGCCATTGGTTACTTACCTACTGTATTCGCTCAGGGGTCCGTTTTTGCTCTCAGGGGTCCATTCGTTGGTACAGTGCCGGGGAATGTCTTTCTGCACAAAATGAGGCCCAGATATATATGTCTTTACTTTAGCGAGCCTTATGCTGTGATGTAACGTATTTGTGGAGACATTGTACATGTGTGAGCTGCAGTTTACCTCGAGTAGGCTACCACCTCGCTAGTGGGATGTGAAAGGGCCAACGAGATGTTTATTTTTCACTCTGACTGATAGTGTGGAGCAGAAGTAACAAGAAGCCTGGGCCTATATCAAGTCTATTTGTCATGTGCAAAGGGTACACAGTAGAGGGCTGCGGGTCTAAACGGAGATCATTGCGGTGCGGTCGTTCATATAGACAACTCTGGAAATGGTCTTCTTTCTGCTTTGTATGTGTTAGCCTAGGTTTACCTATTGTATTAAAAGCACCTCTTTCACTTTATACACAAACTCCAGAATTCGCTGCTTTAAATTCAGTAGCCTACCTCACCTCTCCTCTCCTAGTTAAGCATGCAAGAGTATGTGTTGTCTCAATGGTGTAGAGCACTCTATTTCTTCTGTTATTTTAGCACTTTTGATATTGCATGTAGGTCGCAACATTGCTGGGACCATGGCTAGCAAGTGAGCTGTGTCACATGGGCTACGCCTAAATGACATTGTGGGACTGTGGTTGGGTTCGGGACCAGTTCTTGCTGATGCGGGTAGGAGTCGGACAGAAAGCCAGCAGGAGCGGGCGGGTACGGAATAGAAAGCTGCAGCAGCAGAGGGGGATGAAGAAATCAGTCCCGCGCAGACCTCTAGTACACAGTACAATGAAACGCTTGCAGGTTCACCTTGCAACAATGCGGCATAATAGGTAGACACAACAGGTGTAGACACAATAGGCTCAAACCAATAGTGCGAAAAAAAGGTGTGTGTGTGTGTAAGTAAGGAAATAAAACAACAGTGACATTTGAAAAAAGAGTAGCAAGGCTATATACAGACACTGGTTAGTCAGGCTTATTGAGGTAGTATGTACATGTAGGTATCGTTAAAGTGACTGTATATATGATGAACAGAGAGTAGCAGAAGTGTAAAAAGAGGGGTTGGCGGGTGGTGGGACACAATGCAGATAGCCCGGTTAGCCAATGTGCTGGAGCACTGGTTGGGACAATTTAGGTAGTGTATATACATGAATGTATAGTTAAAGTGACTATGCATATAAGATAAACAGAGTAGCAGCAGTGTAAAAGAGGGGTTGGGGGGTGGCACACAATGCAAATAGTCCGGGTAACCATTTGGTTACCTGTTCAGGGG
Source organism: Oncorhynchus kisutch (assembly GCF_002021735.2). Classification (NCBI taxonomy): domain Eukaryota; kingdom Metazoa; phylum Chordata; class Actinopteri; order Salmoniformes; family Salmonidae; genus Oncorhynchus; species Oncorhynchus kisutch. Next base: position 19,894,808 of record NC_034190.2, read on the forward strand.
TCTTATGGCTTGGGGGGTAAAAACTGTTGAGAAACCTTTTTGTCCTAGACTTGGCACTCCGGTACCGCTTGCCATGCGGTAGTAGAGAGAACAGTCTATGACTGGGGTGGCTGGGGTCTTTGACAATCTTTCGGTCCTTCCTCTGACACCACCTGGTGTAGAGGTCCTGGATGGCAGGCAGCTTTGCCACAGTGATGTACTGGGCCATACGCACTACCTTCTGAAGTGCCTTGCGGTTGGAGGCCGAGCAATTGCCGTACCAGGCAGTGATGCAACTGGTCAGGATGCTCTCTGTTGCAGCTGTAGAACCTTTTGAGGATCTCAGGACCAATGCCAAACCTTTTTAGTTTCCTGAGGGGGAAGTGGCTTTGCCGTGCCCTCTTTACGACTGTCTTTGTGTGTTTGGACTATTCTAGTTTGTTGTTGATGTGGACACCAAGGAATTTGAAGCTCTCAACCTGCTCCACTACAGCCCCGTCGATGAGAATGGGGACCACCTGGCCAGGTCTCTGACCACCTCCCTATAGGCTGTCTCGTCGTTGTCTGTGATCAGGCCTACCACTGTTGTGTCGTCAGCAAACTTAATGATGGTGTTGGAGTCGTGCCTGGCCATGCAGTCGTGGGTGAACAGGGAGGACAGGAGGGGACTGAGCACGCACCCCTGGGGAGCTCCAGTGGTGAGGATCAGCTTGGCAGATGTGTTGCTACCTACCCTGACCACCTGGGGGCGGCCTGTCAGGAAGTCCAGGATCCAGTTGCAGAGGGAGGTGTTTAGTCCCAGGAGCCTTAGCTTGGTGATGAGCTTTGAGGGTACTATGGTGTTGAACGCTGAGCTGTAGTCAATGAGCAGCATTCTTAAATAGGTGTTCCTTTTGTCCAGGTGGGAAAGGGCAGTGTGGAGTGCAACAGAGATGGCATCATCTCTAGATCTGTTTGGGCGGTATGCAAATTGGAGTGGGTCTAGGGTTTCTGGGATAATGGTGTTGATGTGAGCCATTACCGGCCTTTAAAAGCACTTCATGGTTACGGACGTGAGTGCTACGGGTCTGTAGTCATTTATGCAGGTTGCCTTTGTGTTCTTGGGCACAGGGACTATGCTGGTCTGCTTGAAGCATGTTGGTATTACAGACTCAATCAGGGACATGTTGAAAATGTCGGTGAAGACACCTGCCAGTTGGTCAGCACATGCCCGGAGCACACGTCCTGGTAATCCGTCTGGCCCCGCAGCCTTGTGTATGTTGACCTGTTTAAAGGTCTTACTCACGTCGGCTACGGAGAGCGTGATCACACAGTCGTCCGGAACAGCTGATGCTCTCATGCATGCTTCAGTGTTGCTTGCCTTTGGTAACATATCCCCAGATATTTCAATCAGAAATGTTTCTAAACTTTTGTTGGCAAACAAAATATTTCTTATTGATCTCCTTTCATAATGTAGCATTAACCACAAGCTAGCCCTACAATGGAATGCTGTGAACTGAGGAAAAATTAAACTTTTCTCCTTCCTGTATGCTTCAAAACATGTTTTTCTCTGAGATGCGGCCTAACCTAATGATAGTAATTACTGTAAGACCAAGGTCATGGCAAAGTTACTCTAATTAGATTTCAATAAGACACAACTGGCTCCATTCAGAGGTCTGGCTATTGTAGGAAGTCTTTCAGAATCTGAGGCAGCAACATCCACCCCCACCAGCCAAGACTGAGATGACACTGACATCTCTTCCTGTAAGACCTGGTTAAAACATCAAGGAGCAGACAGTTGTCATATAGAGGTAATTGCCAAAATAAAGGAAACCACAAAATAGTGTCTTAAAAGGGCGTTAGGCCGCCAGAACAGCTTCAAAGTGCCTTGGCATAGAATCTGCAAGTATCTGTAACTCTATTGGAGGGATGTGACAACATTCTTCCACGAGAAATTCCATAATTTTATGTTTTGTTGATGGTGGTGGGAAAAACTCTTTCTCAGGCGCCGCTCCAGAATCTCCCATAAGTGTTCAATTGGGTGGATATATGAGGAGCGTAGGGGGCTTTAGACTCCTTAATGAGGAGCGTGTGCACAGACTCCTTAAACCCCCTACGCTCCGTTGAGACTCATCTTTCAAAGTCCCTGAGATTTATCCCTCATTTACTCAAGTATTTTTCCTTTATTTAGGCAGTTAATCTACCTGTAGATTAGGGCTGAGCGGTACCTTATTTTACGATATACCGGTATTGATGCACGGACTGGTTTGGGTTTTTACTTAACGTTCTATAATGTTTGAATGTTTTTAGTTTCTTAAATGTAATGTCAATTTTTTTATAGTTTACCTCGCTACTTGAGTCATCGCTCTCTTTCCATGCCACTTTCCACAAAGACCTAGCCCCGTCCCCTGTCACTCAAGGAGCACATTTGTTGTTCCTCGACCACGAGACACACGTTCAGTCTGCATGGTCAATGCATGCAACAATGTTGTTGTCAACAATGCTGTTTTCACTTAGATTTTTAATATAAATCCACTAGCGTTCTATAATTACACTTTGGTTGTGTTTCGTACATCTGCAAACAGCTAGTTTGTCTTTTCTTAGCAAGTTGGTCCTAAGTCTTGTTAGCACCTAATGCTAATCGCTTGTTAGCTGGCTGGCTAGCTAGCTAATAAATGTACTGAGTCAAAGTAATTACCTATACAGCCTATTAAAACCAGTGATGGTGTAGACTTAAATCAGTTTGCTTTAGAAGATACTGTTGCAAAGAGGAATACGCAAAGCATGAATATGTTAGCTACATGAAGTTGCTAAGAGAGAACATTTTAATTTAGCCAAAGACTATAGGGTCCCCTAGGAAACACTTGTCAACACTTTGGTTACTACCCAGTCACAATAACTCCTCCCTGGCATTTCATTCATTGTCATTTCAAACAACACTGTTCTCAAAGTGCACACTATCTTATTTTATTTTTCTCCCCCTTTTCGTGATATCCAATTGGTAGTTAGTCTTTTCCCATCGCTGCAACTCCCGTACAGACTTGTGAGAGGCGAAGGTTGAGAGCTGTGCGTCCTCAGAAACACAACCGAGCCAAGCCGCACTGCTTCTTGACACAATGCCCGCTTAACCCGGAAGCCAGCCGCACCAATGTGTCAGAGGAAACACTGTACACTTGGGGACCGTGTCAGCATGCACTGCGCCCAGCCCTCCGCAGCAGTTGCTAGAGCGCGATGGTACATGTACATCCCGGCCAAACCCTCCCCTAACCTGAACGACGCTGGGCCAATTGTGTGCCGTCCCATGGGTCTCCTGGTCACAGCTGGCTGAGACAGAGCCTGGACTCGAACCAGGATCTCTAGTGGCACAACTTTCATTGTGATGCAGTGCCTTAGACCACTGCGCCTCTCGGGAGGCCCCACACTATTATCTTATATTTCCATGATTGCAACAGTTCATCCAAGTGTTTAGATCAAAATCACAAGTCAAATTTGCAACGTTTGGTTAAAAATAAGGCCTAGATTTTTTGCCTATATCTTGCAGCCCTATGTGGCAGTGTGGAAATGACCTCAAATGAGTGCAGGAAATGCAGAAATGTATAAAAATGCAGAAATTTTGGGGGGTTGACGTTTAATTGAACAGTATAATACAATCAGAATGGAGAGAAGCACATTGAAATCACTTAAAATGAATGTGTTGCCAGCCTAGGGTCACGTACTACTCATTGAGTAAATGTTTTACTTGTATTATTCAAAAACATAAAATACCATCATACTGTCAAAAATCAGAAAATTACAGTGAGATGGTATTTGGGCCATATTGCTCAGCCCTACTACCAAGCAGAAGATGGCGATACGCTTGACCAGATTACAGGTAGCCTAGCAGTTAAGAGAGTTGGGCCAGTAACCGAAAGGTCTGGTTCGAATCCCCGACCCTAGGTGAAAAATCTACCGACGTGCCCTTATTGCTCCTGTAAGTTGCACTGGATAAGAGCGTCTGCTAAATGATGATTCCATGTCATGTCAGCTGTAATGGGATGTCCACTCCATACTTCTATCCCAGAAGGGTTTGCGTATCTGATGCTTTATTTTCACCCAGCTTCCTCCAAGTCCCGTGATGCAAGACAAAGGCCTGTATATGAGGAGGATCACAGAAGGAAAATCTGCAGTCTCCCATCTTTGCTCGTATGCTGCTGTTAACGTTGTTGCTATTCTTGTTATGCTGATAATGTTCTCCCCTTTGCAACCCCTGCAGCAGCACAGTGCTATAAACTCTTGGCATCGGAAACGTTCGGGGTGCAGTGTGACTCACAATTCATTACAGCTTCTATTTCTTTATGTGAATTCATTTATGGGGTCTACTTTTTGTGAATTACAATGTCAATTACTTTGTGAATTAATTACAATGTCTACTTTATGTGAATGAATTACCACGTCTATTTCTTTATGTGAGTTTTTCATCCGACTGTGAATTGGCTGGGCTGTCAACAGGCTGTAGGTGAGCCTGGGAGAGCACTAACATTACACTGAGGGGAGAAACCTGTCAACCTGAATAACCCGGCTGGTTTTTGGGTTCAAGTGGAGAAAAATGTGGGATTCCTGCTCATAAGATCTTGAGGAAATCGAGACAAATGTAGAGCAAGGAACATCTCCACGGGAGAAGGACATGATTGCCATCTCTGAATGACATTATTGTTGTGAGATTCTAAAAGATAAGCTGTATTCTAGCTCAGATTACACCACCAAAATATAGATTTGCTCTCTTTTATTATTTACGCCCAAGGAAAGCTCCCCTCATATCCATGAAGTGCCTCAGTAGAACTCCCTCTCTAGTAGATCGTCACGGGCCTCCTATCATAACACTGTGGATATCGCAGGCCTCCCCTCTCACATGGCACCCCTGGCTGTGTCCAGGCCTGGACTGGAGACTTGAGTCATCCCCCAGTGTCATGGGGTGATGCCCCCCTTTTTAGGTGTGGAGAAATCCTAGGCCTCTTCATCTCCACACTGTCTGGCTTCTAACCTGCCCCTAACTGACTGTCTGGCCAGCCACAGTTGGGCTGGGTCTGGGCTGGAAAGTCATCATCCATCCAGCCAGTGTCTCATGATTCCTGTTTGGGACCCTCCACCATGTGACACGGTGCGCAGGGAATAATCTACTGACAAGTCGCTGTGGAGTATTAACAACTTAAAAGAGCGTCTTTCTGTCTGACCACGGTGGCCGTTGTTTGTGTTCAAACTCTGCTGGGCAGTGGTAAAATGGATGTCTGACACTGGTCCCGGTTTTGAGGGAATAAGAAAAACAGGAAGCTAAAGTAAGAGACAATTATTTGAAGAACAGTGTCACTCCTTCCTTTGCCAGTTTAAACCCTCTGTTTCATCAGTAGCCTATTTGGTTTATGGAGTTCTATGTGTAACTGGTAAGGTTAAAGTTGCCAGCTCGGGTTTCTTGAAATGAACATTTCAGCCAAAGAGATTGCTATCTGCTGTTTTGAATCATTATCCCCACTGAAAGCAAATACCTAACTTCTAAACCTACACCTAAATGGAGAGGCAGTGCATGGGTAAAATCACTGGGAAAGCCAGGGGGGAGAAAAGCCATATTACAGCCAATGTGTTCTCATAATTGTGTTTGCTCTATAACCTGTTAGTTCATATGCCTTGACCCCGTGATATATAGGGTTAAGGCTGAGACAATAAGAAGACTGTGGCAGAATAAATTCAACCACACCTTTTTTTTCATTACAGAACCGGGGAGCAACATCTGTCCGGTGGAGTCCACAAAGCATGTTGCATGTAACAGTTACATGACCTACAGCATGGTCAAGCAGGTTCATGTTTCTGATATTTTCTGACTACTAAACAACACCAGAGAGTTGCAAATAATATAGGAGCTTGTTCCACTATTCCAGCACCATTTCAACATCCTCAAATCACCTCTGCTTAGTCTAATACAGGGACAAATAAAAGATTCCAAAGACAATTTAGTCCAATCAACTTAAGCTAAATATGTGGCTGTCCATGGTACTGATTTGTGTGTGTGTTGGTGACTCATCCTACTTGTAGAGAAACGCCAGTGCCATCCTCTGTTTCATGTTGCCGATCTGGTCTATGGCATACAGTACACTCTTTTAGTTTTTGTTGCCCTAAGATACCTGGCTAAAATGCTTGCTTGCTTGCTAGGCTAACTTCCTTTAATGGGCAACGATGCGCCAGCTAATTAACATTAACCTTCTACATCTAGCTACATATTGAACTTCCATCCTCTCAGGCTAGAGACACGGTGTATGAATTTATGGTTGGATCAGAATCACCGTAATAATCATTGGCCAGTACGGTAACATTCAAATCAAATGTTATTGGTCACCTACGTACGGATGGCTAGCTGATGTTAATTCGAGTGTAGCAAAATGCTTGTGCTTCTAGTTCCGACCGTGCAGTAATCTCTAACAAGTAATCTAACAATTTCACAACTACCTTATGCACACAAGTGTAAACGAATGAATATAAATGTATGGATGAGCGATGGCCGTGCAGCATAGGCAAGATGCAGTAGATGGTATAGAGTACACTATATACATATGAGATGAGTAATGTAGGGTATGTAACCATTATATATAAAGTGGCATTATTTAAAGTGACTAGTGATACATTTATTACATCCAATGTTTTATTATTACAGTGGCTAGAGATTTGAGTCAGTGTGTTGGCAGCAGCCACTCAATGTTAGTGATTGCTGTTTAACAGTCTGATGGCCTGAGATGGACCTCGTACTGACCTCGCCTTCTGGATGTTAGTGGGGTGAACAGGCAGTTCCTCGGGTGGTTGTTGTCCTTGATGATCTTTTTGGCCTTCATGTGACATCGGGTGGTGTAGATGTCCTGGAGGGCAGGTAGTTTGCCCCCGGTGATGCGTTGTGCAGACCTAACTACCCTCTGGAGCCTTCCGGTTGTGGGCGCAGCAGTTGCCGTACCAGGCGGTGATACAGCCCGACAGGATGCTCTCGATTGTGCATCTGTAAAAGTTTGTGAGGGTTTTTGGTGACAAGACAAATTTCCTCAGCCTCCTGAGGTTGAAGAGGCGCTGTTGCACCTTCATCACCACGCTGTCTGTGTGGGTGGACCATTTCAGTTTGTCCATGATGTGTACGCAGAGGAACTTTACACCTTCTCCACTACTGTCCCATCAATGTGGATAGGGGGGTGCTCCCTCTGCTGTTTCCTGAAGTCCACGATCATCTCCTTTGTTTGGTGGTTGAGTGTGAGGTTATTTTCCTGACCATACTCCGAGGGCCCTCACCTCCTCTCTGTAGTTCGTCTCCTTATTGTTGGCATTCAAGCCTACCACTGTGGTGTCGTCTGCAAACTTGAAGATTGAGTTGTAGGCGTGCTTGGCCACGCAGTCATGGGTGAACAAGGACTACAGGAGAGGGCTGAGAACACCCCCTTGTGGGGCCCCATTGTTGATGATCAGCTGGGTTGAGCTGTTTCCTACCCTCACCACCTGGGGGAGGCCGGTCAAAGTCCAGGACCCAGTTGCACAGGGCGGGGTCGAGACCCAGGGTCTCGACTTTAATGACGAGTTTGGAGTGTACTATGGTGTTAAATGCTGAGCTGTTATCGATGAACAGCATTATTACATAGGTATTCCTCTTGTCCAGATGGGTTAGGGCAGTGTGCGGTGTGATTGTGTCCCCTGTGGACCTATTGAGGAGGTAAGAGTGGATCTAGGGTGTGAGGTAGGGTGGAGGTGATATGATCCTTGACTAGTCTCTCAAAGCAGAGAGTGCTACTTAGCTTTCTTGGGAACAGGAACAATGGTGGCCCTCTTGAAGCATGTGGGAACAGCAGACTGGGATAAGGATTGATTGAATATGTCCGTAAACACACCAGCCAGCTGGTCTGCGCTTGCTCTGAGGACACGGCTAGGGATGCCGTCTGTGCCAGAAGCCCTGCGAGGGTTAACACTTTTAAATGTTTTACTCACGTTAGCTGCGGTGAAGGAGAGCCCGCAGGTTTTGTTAGCGGGCCGTGTCAGTGGCACTGTATTGTCCTCAAAGCGAGCAAAGAATTTGTTTAGTTTGTCTGGGAGCAAGATGTCGGTGTCTGCGACTAAGCTGGTTTTCTTTTTGTAATCTGTGATTGACTGTAGATCCTGCCGCACACATCTCGTGTCTAAGCCGTTGAATTGCGACTCTACTTTGTCTCTATACTGACGCTTAGCTTGTTTGATTGCCTTGCGGAGGGAATAGCTACTTTGTATTCGGTCATGTTTCCGGTCACCTTGCCCTGGTTAAAAGTGGTGGTTCGCGCTTTCAGTTTTGACTGCCATCAATCCACTTTTTGTGGTTGGGGAAGGTTTTAATAGTCACCGTGGGTACAACATCACCGATGCACTTGCTAATATTCTCGCTCACCGACTCGGCATACATCAATTGTGTTGTCTGAGGCTATCCAGAACATATTCCAGTCCACGTGATTGAGTCAATCTTGATGCTTGGAATCAGATTGGTCAGACCAGCATTGAACAGACCTGAGCATGGGTGTTTCCTGTCATAGTTTCTCTCTATAGGCTGGGAGAAACAAAATGGAGTCGTGGTCAGATTTGCTAAAAGGAGGGTTTTGTATGCGTCGTGGAAGTTAGATTAGCAATGATCCAGAATGCTGCCAGCCCGGGTCACGCATTCGATATGCTGATAAAATTTAGGGAGTCTTGTTTTCAGATTAACTTTGTTAAAATCCCCAGCTACAATAAATGCTGCCTCAGGATATGTGGTTTCCAGTTTACATAGTCAAATGAATTTCTTTCAGGGCCGTCAATGTGTCTGCTTGGGGGGGATATACACGGCCGTGATTATAATCGAAGATAATTATTTTGGTAGATAATTGAGTTCCTGTATGTTGTTATGATCACACCACGACTCGTTAATCATAAGGCATACAGCCCCGCCTTTCTTCTTACCAGAGATATGTTTTTTTCTGTCGGAGCGAAGCGTTAAGAAACCGGGTGGCTGTACCGACTGATAACGTATCCCGAGTGAGCCATGTTTCCGTGAAACCCGAGAATGTTACAATCTCTGTCTCTCTGGAAGGCAATCTTCGTCTACCTTGTCAAGAGACTGGCATTCCTGTATACACACCACTGTGGAGAAGTTTCATGGATTCAATAAGTTATTACTATAATTCTTCTAATATTAAAACTTATTGTAAAGTTCTACTTGTTGGCAAGGAAGTGTGACTACTCGACCTACAGGTTGCTTTTCTTATATCCCTGGAAGGAGGAAATACAAAAATAAATCACACAGATGTAGCTAGCTTGAGCTTCAAGTCATTTGTAATGAGTGACGGAGCCTGCTTTGTGCTCCCATATAGGAATTCCTAGGTATAACCAATCAAACTCCAATCAGACATCACTAGAGCACATAGATTGTATTATCAACATTCAGATAAATGAATAGCATATTACTTACGGGTACACATTTTGTTGTTAGAATGAAATGTGCATTAATAATATCACACTTTCCCTTTAAGATGATGAATGGCCGACTTTTACTTCGTAATTTTATGTGTGTGTGTGTGTGTACTCTGTGACGCATGCTTTGGTAACCGGCCAACAAGGACCAGCCAGAAAGGCAAACATCCGGGACCTATAAACTCTTCACACCAACTTTGGAGAGAATGAGGAGGTGCCGAGGTTGGTGTGTGTGTTTGTGCGCGCACCTGCTTGCTTGCTTGTAAGGAACTTGGTGAATTGAAGTACTCACTGTAAGGCCTCATTGTGACCTGAATCTTTGTATCACAGCCTTGTCATACTGTAACACTCTCCATATATTTCACTGGTAGAATCATTTCTATAGTTTGCAATCCTACACAGATGGTTGCTAGGAAACACATGGCTCTTACAAAGACAAAAACTGACAAATCCAAGATTCCTATAACAATGGCAGAACCTTGCTCCATTCAATCCAAGGTCCTTCCTTCCTTACCACTCCCCCATGTGGCGCAGTGGTTTAAGTCGTCACTACAGTCCCTGGTTCGACCCCGGGCTGTATCACAACCGGCTGTGATCGGGAGTCCCATAGGGCGGCGCACAATTAGCCCAGTGTTTTCCGGGATAGGGGAGGGTTTGGCCGGGGTGGCCGTCATTGTATATAAGAATTTGTTCTTAACTGACTTGTCTCATTAAATAAAATGTAGACCCGTACAGAAGTGGCTACATACAGAACTTTAGTGTGACACAATACAAACACTGACCCCGCTACTGCCGAGCACCATGGGAAAAGGACGCTAAGGCTATGCTCTGAAACAGACCTGTGTTAGTGAGCATTGGCCTGAACTGTACACCAGTGTAGGTGTTGTATACCATTATCATGGACATTATTTTAAAATGCCTACTCGCACAAAAACTGAATCTATTCTGTCTGCAGTAGACACTAAACAGCACAGTTCGGCATTGGTAGACTACATACAGTACAGCAAGGCTCTCTCCACACGCTACAGCACAGCTCTGTGTTGGTACATACAGCTGCAGCTACCTGCTCTCTGATACATAGTGTCTCTTTCTGTACAGTAACAGTACAGTGGAGCTCCCAGCTGGACAGTCTGAACTGGATTAGCGGCTCGCTGTAATCTGGGACACTGCAGATTACGGCTGCTTCCATCTCACGGGCCTGCCCTGTCCCGGGCCTGAGCGTGTCATGTGACCAACCAACAAATGGAACCTCGTTTTTCCCAAGATGACAAGATGGATGGGGAAGGGGCGATAGAGGGAGGGAGAGAGCGACCAGGGCTGTATACTAGAGCTGGAAACTTATCACAGAAGAGCTCCTGCATTCCACAAATGCTAGCATAGCCTAGCATCTTTATGGTATTTTCCTTTAAAAACCTCCTGGGTGTGCAGATTCAGAAACTGGATGTGTGGATGATTGCAGCAATCCACCAGTGACCTTTGGGATTATTTCTAACAGAGAAGCCTAGCCATCAGGGGACTGGGAGTGCCTGACTAATGACTGTGGTGGTTGGTGATTGCAGTGTCGGCAGAGGGTGACGGCTAAAGGGAAGGTAACTCATTAACACCACAGAGCAACTGTCGTGACGCCACCTCGGCCTGCCTGGATGACTGTATGTCATGTGAGCCTGCAGCAGAAAGACAGACCTCGAGACAGACAGGCTAGGAGGTTAGCCCGGCTGGAGCTGTGTGTGTCCGACCACAACACAGTGTCACATACTGACACACACGCACTGTCATATACACACACACGACACAGGAGTACCGTGCGTCTACCAGACCAGGAGAGGACAATCGGAGCACTGACTGAACTGTGCCCCAGCTGCATGTGTCCGAGCACATGCAGGCAATCTCAGCTGCTGCAGTGACCTGAGTCATTGTGGTTGGACCCAGCCACCTAACCCAGCCTGGAGCCACCTAACCCAGCCTGGAGCCACCTAACCCAGCCTGGAGCCACCTAACCCAGCCTGGAGCCACCTAACCCAGCCTGGAGCCAACTAACCCAGCCTGGAGCCACCTAACCCAGCCTGGAGCCACCTAACCCAGCCTGGAGCCACCTAACCCAGCCTGGAGCCACCTAACCCAGCCTGGAGCCACCTAACCCAGCCTGGAGCCACCTAACCCAGCCTGGAGCCACCTAACCCAGCCTGGAGCCACCTAACCCAGCCTGGCAACAGCCATGGACGCTCTGGAGCAGGAATACAAGTCGCCGTTTGACTTTGAGCAGGGGGTGAATAGCAGCTACCTCTATCTGTCCCCCAGCGTCATTGTAACACCACCAGGCTCACCGCACGTGACTGTCACAGCCAGAGGTAACCAGAGCAGTGTGTGAGTGAGTGAAGACGTTTGTATTTGTACTGGGGTGTGGATAGGGTGTTTGCAAAGAGAATGAGATGGGGGGGGGGGGTGCATGTGAACAAAAGGAGATCTCCTTTGCGTTTCTTGATGCGTGTTTGTTTAACTGCGTTCTGTTGCTGTCACATTCTGACCTGCTTTATAAAAGGGTCTGTCTGGGGCAGATGTCAAACGGGTGGGTGGTTGCTGGGGGTTGAACTCTGACCACACTGAAAACACTCCTAGAAAGAAACCTAGAGTGGCTTTATCAAACCTAGTGGTTTTGGATTGTCGGGCTGGCATCAGAGGAGCTTGGTCAAGCTATGACAAGACCGAACAAAGCTGGTACCACAGCCAAAGCCCTTTTAAACAAATATTGGTCAAAAAATAGAACAGTTATATGACTCTTAACTATGCTGGAATCCCATCATTACTAGTTACAGATAACCTAGAGTAATATAATTAGCTTACACAGGCCACTGTAAAAAAAAATATATAGAAAGGTTCAATGACTTAATTTAACCATTTTTATATTGTATTGTATTGTTATACTAACAGGCTAATTATACGCTGCCATTCTGATGGGATTAACCTCAGTTCTCAACAGACGTGCCTCATTTAAAGTAGTGGCCTTTATTTTTGGGCTGTGAATACAGAGTACCTATACATTACATTGGAGCAAAAACAATCTGCGTTTTGTGTGATGTAGGCTCATCTTTATAGTTGCTACCACATCGTGGGCAGAAGGAGTTTGACACCCCTGTTCGAACCCATATGAGGTAGAAGCCCTCGCGGTCTGGGATGGTGGTATAGATTACACAGACCTGTCACTGTCAGCAGTATGGCTACCTGGACCGCAGACACCTGAGTGGCACTCCCTCGTCGTCAAGGGGAGGGAGGGAAACAATCGGAAAGGTCAAGAAGAGTTGAGTGAATGTGTTGAGCATTTCTACACAATTTATCTCATAGAAATATTATTTGATAGAGTTGGGTACATTTCTGTTAGATTGATGGTGATTTGAGCAACATTGAAGAGCATGCTTCTACTGGTTCATAATTACTCGTGAGGCCAAGCCAGTCTTCTCTGTATTCTCTTGGTGTGATGCCTGTTCGCTGAGCAAACCCACTCGGTTATTTCTTATTTCCAACACACTGTCCCTTACCCAGGGGCTAATTGTTCAAGTCATCATGGTCTTCCTCATCCCGAAGTCTTAATGTGGCCAACAAGCACTAAGGACCAGAACGTCACTCAATCTCTTAAGTCTGATAGATTACTGGTTTAGTATCAAGTCACTTTTTTAGCCATTCATGTAATGCATGAAGAAAAGTGGGTATCTAAAACAGGCTACTGATGCAATCAATTGTCATCCATACAGGTAACATCCATAGATCCATGTCAGCTGCTGTTCTGTGTCTGAGCTTCTGTTACCACAACAGTTCTCTCTAATACTAATCAATTACAGGACCATCCGTTCCCAGGGTCAAAACCAGATCACAAGGAACACCCATGATTCGTGCTGCGCCGGCCAAAACCAATCAGAGAAAGTTAGGGCTGCATCAGCAGCATGGGAAATTGATTTGTTAACTAGTATTAGTGCACATATTAGTTAACTAGTAATTACATAGTGAATCTTAGAGCAAGAACCATGTGAGTTTAGATTTTTTTGAATAGATTGATGAATCATTATAAAGTAGGAAGTATAATTGAAAGACAGTAACTCTTGATGTGGTATGAACATTCCCCCCAAAAAGAGATATTTGAAAATATCCACATTTTTCTTAACATGGTTCTTTGTTGCTGCTAGGGATCAGTTATTGGAGTTTTTATTCCACTGACGGCCTTTTCCTCAGTGTCTTTTTGATTGACAACTCTGTTCTGAACTACCCCACTTTCTCTTGCATGGCTGTTTCTCTTCTGCTGAAAAATCTCAACGTCTCTACCCAGCAGGTTCAGCTTTTATTCATGTTACAATTGAAGAGTTTCAGTCCAAAACACTATATATACATATTGGTACGTTTGCTTTTATTGTTTTTAAATAAATGATCTAATCATGGCGTTTGTTCAATGACAGATTTTTAACAAATACATGTCTATCACTTGATGGTTTCATTTCTGAGAGACAATCCATTTTATTTGCAAAATGCTGTATATCCGCCTCACACTCAGAGAAATAAGGAGTACTGCTAGGTTTTACAGTCAAATATAACTAAATGTTGTATATCCACCTCACACTCAGAGAAATAAGTAGTACTGCTAGGTTTTACAGTCAAATATAACTAAATGTTGTATATCCACCTCACACTCAGAGAAATAAGTAGTACTGCTAGGTTTTACAGTCAAATATAACTAAATGTTTAATAAAGAACTGTACAAATAATACATTTGTGACATCAATATATATATTTATTTATTTAGTTTTTATTTGATTGATTACAGTAACATGATCTGTATGTAAAACATCTATGTTTAGCAGATTCTCTTATCCACAGACAACCACATATGACAGTCGAATATACAGGATACGAACATATTCCATTCCAGCTTAACAATGGATATATAGTGTTAAACAAAACAACAAATCCTACACATCTACAATCCTATGAATAAAAACTGTGATTGGTGGAAATAGTGTTTTGGAAATAAACTCTTCAATTCCTACAGGGTAGAGCTGTGGCTCAAGGCTGAGAGTCCAACATCAAAGAAGTGAGAACACAATATTGTGTGTGTGTGTTTCACACCTGCCCTTCAAAGGCTCTCCTAATCTAGCTGGCCCCCCCCTCCACCGCCCGTGGACACTGGACTGTCTTCTTCCTCCACTCCAGAAGGAGAAACACTAAGTTGACAGCTATCATTGAACACCTGCTGTATCCTCAAGCCTTTGAGGATCAGAAGCTCTGAGGATGTCTCTCTTAACTCTCTCTCTTTTACTCTCCCTGTCCCTCTCCATCTTCTCCCCCTCCCTCCTACTACATCTCTCCAGGTGCTGTGAGACCAGACTCTATCACAGAGGTAGGGGAGGATGCAGTGATGTCGGTGGCAGTGTCCCCTTCCGTCCCCACCCTGACAGAGGAGGAACAGGAGGAGCTGCGAGATGAACTGCTCAGGGTAAGTCAGTAACCCTGGCTCAAGTCAGAGGTCTAGGTATTATAAGAATGTAGATACTTCCAGTGTTATAATGTATAACAAAAACTCTGTTGTACGAATTACAGAATTTTGGTTCTGGGGGTGAAAAAAAAACTCCCATTAAATTACATTTGCTTCAGTCAATACTGCCCAACCCTGCACCCTGTGTGTCTCACCCCTACGCCCCGTGTGTGTCTCACCCCTACGCCCCGTGTGTGTCTCACCCCTACGCCCCGTGTGTGTCTCACCCCGTGTGTGCCTCCCCCCTACACCCCGTGTGTGTCTCACCCCGTCTCATCTCTTTCGCTCTCGCTCTCTCTGTCATATCGGTCTCTCTCTGTCATGTCTCTCTCAGGTGGAGGATGAGGTCGTGACTCTGTCTCAGGTGCTGGCAGCTAAGGAGAAGCAGGTGGCAGACATCAAGAGGAAGCTGGGCATCACTCCTCTCAACGAGCTCAAACAGAACATCAGCAAGAGCTGGCAGGAGGTCACCACCTCTACTGCGTACGTGGCTGTGCACACACATGGACGCACACATACATAACACTTATACACTTGGGGTGGCAGGGTAGCCTAGTGGTTAGAGTGTTGGACTAGTACCCGAAAGGTTACAAGTTCAAATCCCCGAGCTGACAAGGTCTGCCCCTGAACAGGCAGTTAACCCACTGTTCCTAGGCCGTCATTGAAAATAAAAATTTGTTCTTAACTGACTTGCCTAGTTAAATAAAGGTCAAATAAAAACACAGGCATGCACACACATGCAGGTGTGTATTCTGCAGAGTCAGCTCTCACATGCTGACTAGTCAGAGGGGGAATGTGTACATTCTCGGTCTCTTTATTTGCTCTCATATTTTTTCTTATTCCATCTTGCTCTCCCTCTCTCTCTCCTAACAGCTACAAGAAGACGTCAGAGGGCCTGTCCGTAGCTGGTCAGAAGGCCACGGCAGCCTTCACCAGCATGGGCTCGGCCATCAGCAGGAAGTTTGAGGACGTCAGGTGAGGCACACACAAGTCTGCGTCTGAAATGACACCCTATTCCCTATATAGTGCAGTACTTTTGACCAGGTCCCAATGAGCTCTGGTCAAAAGTACTGCACCGTGTAGTGAATAGGGCGCCATTTTGGAAGCATACAAAGACCGGCTCTTTTTTTTACCACAGAGAGGCCCTAAGTTTAGACCTGTAGTTTTGTAGTGTATTCTATAGAGTGGGGACTGACGTGGCAGGCAGAATACACATGCTCATCTTATCATGGGAAATGTTTTATTTGTTGTCTGTACATGTCTTTAACACAATACTTGGCCTTTACAGATTGCAATCTATTTCCAATTCCTTTGGGTAAGACTGTCCCTGCCGGTGCCGTTAGTTAGTTCATCCGTACTAAGTCATTTTAGATGCTGCTTAGATCATTACTCTGTAGGTCGTCTTGGAGTGTTAACCCCTGGCTGCTAGTAGAGTTCATATCTGACACTGTACTGCATGGGGTCTTCTGTGCTAGGGGGATTTGGTTCTGTGTGAGATCTGTGAGGATTCATTCCAATGCTTATTGTGATTGCATGACTGTCTGTGTACAGTAGGTCTACATTGCCATACATGACTATGGTAACTGAAGCCTGTTTTCACCTCAACATACTCTTAGTCACTCGTCAATTTAACTTGGATTGAATGATGCATGGATTGAATGTAGGAAACAAAGGATGAATGAAGGAATGTCTGTCTCTACCTCTCCACACTGGGGCACTCTCTTTCTTTGCTAACCCCCTATCTCTCTTTTTTAACGCTGTCGGATAGCATACGCTCCCTACAGCATTCTGCTAGTATGCCCGTGATGAGGTAAGGGAACACGCACATTAACAACCAACCCGTGGCTTGCTGGAACCCTCCTCTGTAGCACCTTCTACAATAACGTCTCGCAGCTTTGTGGACTTGAGGAAAAACTGGCTTGAGTTCCGACATTTTTAAATGGAAATCACAAACATTAGAAGCTATTTTAAACCTCAAATACACTATACGTTTGCATTCCCCACTGTACAGGAAAATTCCCAGCAACAAGAGTGATCAAATGAAGATCCTACATCTGTTGCATGAGATGCGACTGCCAACACCCCTCTAGTTTATAGGGACTGAGGTGCATTTCTGACACAAACATTATTTCCTGATCACCGTTCTTGTATTCTTAGTGTTTTACCCTCTGGACAGTAAATAGCTCTATGATCTGTGAATAGAAGAGACTGAATGCGGCCACTCTGGGATCATCTATAGTTATCCGACAACCCATCCAGACAGGGTTCAGTTAACGTTCCTTATGAAAACAATGACGATAAATGTCTCCTTTTATGTATCCCAACCTCCCACCTCTGCTTTCTTCCCTGACCTCCCACCTCTGCTTTCTTCCCTGACCTCCCACCTCTGCTTTCTTCCCTGACCTCCCACCTCTGCTTTCTTCCCTGACCTCCCACCTCTGCTTTCTTCCCTGACCTCCCACCTCTGCTTTCTTCCCTGACCTCTGGATATGGAAGTCTGGTGTCTGTTAGGCTGTGTATAAAATGGCACCCTATTCCCTATATAGGGTACAACTATGGGCCCTGGTCAAAAGTAGTGCACTAAATAGGGAACATACTAGTCTGCAATATCATTCATCTTCGTCCCGCTCTACTCACATCCTGTGTCCCTCTTCACAGAAACACACCCACCTTTAAGTCGTTTGAGGAGAAAGTCGAGACTTTAAAGGTAAAAGATGAGAAGAGGAGTGAGTAAGAACTTAATCACTTCTCAGTACCTTTGGAGGAGCCCTAAAATATTTATCTTTGAATATTTGGGGAGAAATTCATCAAAACACAACAGATGATAAAAATGAATGATTTATTCATTCAACATCTTTATCTCTTCCTCCACCCTGCAGGTCAAGATGAGCCCGACGGCATCTCAGGGTGACTTTGGCGATGTGTTGACCTCTACAGCGACCTCTGACCCTTCTGTTCCCGTAGAGAAATGGCCAGAGGCCACACCCATCGCCACCCAGGAAGAACAGCCCCACTGAGACCAGCCTGACCTTTCACCCCTAACCCCTAGCCAGGCTGACATTCACTAGAACCATACCCTCTTTCTGTTCTCTCACCTCCTCCCTTCTTCAGCTCCCTCTTTACAACCCTATAGCACAAAACAACAGAAACAACAACCAAAAAAGACATACGTTTCCCCAGGAACTTTTCGATAAAAAAAAAATGTAATTATGAAAATATTGTTGTGACACCGTAACACTTGTAGGACTGTATGTTTCTATTTTAATGTCCATGGTTGAGGAACCTGCACAAGTAGAAGAATATACATTACACTTAATGAAAAACTGTATGTCACAGCAAGTGAAGTTGTGATGGCAAAACGAATTGGTTCACACAGGCCCATATCTTTCCATAACTTTGAGTACTAACAGGCATTTTCTTTTCTTTTGATGTACTCCAACCACTGTAATCACTAGGATGTCATTTCTATTCCAACACTGCAGAGGCTTTCTCTGTCATGTATTACTATCACCAATAGCACCAGTAATGTGGTGTAGAGCACAGCTGAGTAGAGTTAATACCAGATCTGTGTAGCTCACACACTCCTCTCACAGCTTAACCATATGGGGGTGGTCTAAATCTGACCTCTGAGCAGTTCATAGTGCTTAACTCTGATATCAGAGAAGGTGGGCCAATGCATCCAGATCAGTGTGTAATGATAGTCGCAGATGCATGATTGGTTATAATGGTGTCAGCTGGCCTTGACCCTCAGGTCAGTGCAATTTACATCACTCAAAGCCTCACAGCATGGTGGGCCAAAGTCCGTATTAGGGCACTTGTCTCACTGGCTTCTCTCTGCTTGGTATGCTGAAACACAGCAGGATAGTCACTGGATGCTGTGTACTTCTCTCTGCTTGGTATGCTGAAACACAGCAGGATAGTCACTGGATGCTGTGTACTTCTCTCTGCTTGGTATGCTGAGAAACACAGCAGGATAGTCACTGGATGCTGTGTACTTCTCTACTGTTGAATGGTAGTTGTTTTTGTTTCAAAGTGATTTTCATTGTTTACCTTTTCATAAAGATGTGCAATTTCCCTTAAATTGGAAATCTACTGTTCTCGACCTAGACTAATAACTAGATGTCCTCCCGTGTTGGTATTTTCATTTCTCTACAGTGTATGTGGTATGGTCATCCATTTTTTACAGTTGACTTTCTATGAGGGAATGTTTTTCTCCTCTGAACTTGAGGTATAAAAGAGTGCGATGCGGGATCCTGTTAAATGTTTACTCTTGACCACACTAGGATGATACATACAGTGCCTATAGAAAGTCTACACATCCTTAAGTTTTTCAACAGAAGTCTTTCTAAGAGGTTAAGTGTTCCTGAGTGGTCTAGTCTGTCCAGAATTAAATCTGCTTCAAAAAAACAGAGGCAAGGTTTAAATATCGCTGTCCACCAGTGATCCCCAACCAAATTTACTGAGCCCAATGTTGACAAAAACGATGGATAAATGTTGCCCTAAGAGTTGTGCCAACTTGGTAGAACTTTAATGGAAATGAGTCACAGATGTAATTGCTGCCAAAGATGCAGCCACCAAGTATTAACTCAGGATAGAGAGACTTATCCAATTATGATATCTGTTACTTGTAATATTTTTTGGTCAAATAACTTTCTTTCACGTTGAAAATGTGGAGTAGATCTGTAGGAAAAACCTTTCATGGGGAGTGTAGACCTTCTATGGGCCCTGTACGTACATTTTAGGGCACTAGTGAATATTTGGTTTAAATGCCTAATGCAAGTCCTCCCCTACTGGAAGATGACTGGCCATATCATGGAATGGATTCATTGTGGAAATAAAGTTCTGTAAGAAAAGTCCTGGTTCCGCCATTAAGACATTATGGCTAATAAAATGTCTTCCAGAGAGAAGTTACTGTAGACCCGTTGCCCCCATTTAGCCCGACTGCTAAAGGAGTAGGCTGTTGACTTTTCTGTTTAGTCAGGACCTATTTCACAGAAAGAGGGTCCTCCCGCCTCTTCATTGTGGGCAGAAATAGTTTGTCAGGTACTCTGTGATCAAAAGTCTTCTGGTAAACTGCCAGAGAGTAGGCCTTCAACAGCCACCCTGGCACTGGTCTGGTTTGTAATTGGAATGCTGACGTATCTCTAAAAAAAACTGTCAAACTGGGTTATTTAACAAGAATGCACTTGAACAGTGCCCTGTCTTGTCTCCTTTAGCATTCCTCACAACCTTTCAAATACATTTATTTTTATGTTTTCAACATTTTAAGAGGCATGAGAAGAGAATACATTTTCCATCCATTTATGACATTTGTCTGTACCAAAGCATCATGGGGGTTCCTTATATCCACTCTGGTATCACACTGTAAGAGGCAGAGGTAAAAAAAAATAATAGTTATGTCACTGTTATGCAGGGCAGGTTTCAGGAGGTGGACAGGTGTGCCAATAGCTACGTAGATATATAAATAGTAGATATCCCCTTGGTACATTTAGAAATATACTTTTTTTTTGTATTGTATGTAGACATGTAAATCTGCTTATTGTAATGAGGAGTAACATGTCTAGAGCAGCGTGTCACCTGCCGGTATAGTTCAGTGGTTACAGATGATATAGTCAAGCTTTTTGTTGTTACACTAATCATTGCTATAGTGACATTCTTTGGAGCAGCTTTTTGTTGTTACACTAATCATTGCTATAGTGACATTCTTTGGAGCAGCTTTTTGTTGTTACACTAATCATTGCTATAGTGACATTCTTTGGAGCAGCTTTTTGTTGTTACACTAATCATTGCTATAGTGACATTCTTTGGAGCAGCTTTTTGTTGTTACACTAATCATTGCTATAGTGACATTCTTTGGAGCAGCTTTTTGTTGTTACACTAATCATTGCTATAGTGACATTCTTTGGAGCAGCTTTTTGTTGTTACACTAATCATTGCTATAGTGACATTCTTTGGAGCAGCTTTTTGTTGTTACACTAATCATTGCTATAGTGACATTCTTTGGAGCAGCTTTTTGTTGTTACACTAATCATTGCTATAGTGACATTCTTTGGAGCAGCTTTTTGTTGTTCATGTTGGAGCTTCACTCTGTCTGGGGGTTTACGGAGCCTGCTTGGGATTCTATAACCTTCTAGAGACAACTTGATTACTGGTAGTTCTGTTCTGGAACTTCAGAGTCAACACTCGGCACTCCTGCATCACTTTGTTATGTGGTAAACTTTAAAGGCTGCCTGGAGGAATGTGGGACATTCCCATTAATAAAGCAGCCTGCCCCTAATTTGAGTCTAATGGTTGATTGGATTTGTCATAACATTCCAGTCTGGTCTGAGTTTCGGACGGCATTAATAGCAGAACAGGACCCTTAGTTTTAAGAGTTCCTGCCCGCGATGGTTTAGGTGTTGGAAGTCTGAATCTTTGTTACTTTATCTTTCCAGGGGGTTGATGCTTGATGGGTCACTGGTATTTGAGATGTTTGTGGAATGTGCCAGCGTGGTGTTTGGTCATGCTGTGTACGTGGTCATGCTAAGAGTGGTCAGAGGGGAGAGAATGGGTAATGCCTTGCCACGTTATTGTGTCATGACAGACACCTACAACCTTCAAACATTTTGAACTGTCATTTTTAAATGATAATTGTGATATGAAAATAGTGGATATAATCTTATGTTGTGGGTCAAAAACGTTTTAGAATCTCTTTATATACGTTTTCACTAGTATATTAGCTGTAAGGGTAATGCGCAAGTCATTTATAATGCATTGTCTATGTTTAGTGTTTTTCCTCAACAGGGCCAATATTACTGATTGGGTGAGGGTCACTTAAGATCATGAATGTGGGTCTCTTCCTGGCGTTTTACAGAGCATCATTTGAATGATTGTGTACTTCACTTGTTTTGACCTGCTACAATAAAAACCAGCCATGCTTCACATCGAGGGTTAATGGTGATGATGCAGGCTCCCGATGCATCTCAGTGCAAGAGGCGTCACTACAGTCCCTGGTTCGAATCCAGGCTGCATTATATCCGGCCGTGATTGGGAGTCACATAGTGCAGCACACAATTGGCTCAGCGTCGTCATTGTAAATTAGAACAAATTCTTAACTGGCTTGCCTAATTAAATGATGATGCTTTATCTGCACATTGTTTATTTACTTTTATTCGGCAGCAAACGACCTGGTCTCGTCGCTTTAGTGATGTGCACTTGCCCTCGAATATACAGTACATTGACATGGCCTTAATGTATTACCACCCAAGACCACCAGGTGGCAGTGTGTAACGGAACTCTCAGCATTAGTAAGGTTGGGAAAGGGAATATGTTACATATCAATTATTGAGAAGACCTTTAAAGTGGTGGGATTAGAATGGTGCTTTATGGGAGAGAGCATGTGTTTCTTTATGGGTATTTAATATCATTAGGCTACAGCTCATACACACACTCGCATAGAAGAATAGCACATCAGGTGGTAGTAAAACAGCTGTCAAAAAGTATCTTTATTTCAGTTACTGAACGATCACCAGTAGTTTATAGTAACACAGAAGCCTGGGCCATGTTCATTAGGGCACACAACGGAAAGTGTTTCAAAACATTTTGCAACGGAAAACAAATGACCATTTCTCATTTAACAAGCCCATGTAGTCCCTCCGTCCTTTTTTCAGTCCGTTTAGTACCCAATGAACACAACCCTGGCGAGTTCTTACACCGAGGAAACGACGACGACAAAGCTGAATGGACGAGCACCACTACATGGTCAGGACCATCACAATCATTACAATGGCAGTTTATAACACACACAGCTCGAGTAAAAACACTGCAGTATATACAGTCAGTCAGTGAAGAGTTAACAGTCAGCATGTGTTGATTCTCCCAGAGAGAGAAGATAATCAACATTACATTTATGTTTAGCTTCAATGGACAATAGTGTAATAAAAATGGAAGTTAAACATCATTGGTGCAGTAGGATACAATTTAAGACATACATAGTCTAAACACACATATTGCAAGTGATTTCTTTGATGGATTGCAATAACAGCATCTCGTACACTGTCAACTCTCCCACGGTCTATTCTATTGTCTTCGCTACAGCCATAGGATTGTGGTGCAAAATCAAATCTCTGTATGTAGCCTACACGGTGTCTCAGGCTAAATGTTTAGTCGTAACGTTCATCCAACATTCAAACATGGGTGCTTGTGGAGAGTGACACTGTGGTTTAATGGTGCAGAGCCCTAAAATTCTAACATTGAAACATGGATATTTGTGGACAAGACACAAATGGAGATTACATGATGAAAACATGAGAATGTGGGGACTTATGGAGATTGATACAACAACTATCTGATGATGTCACCACAGCCTCCCCCCTGCGTCTGTCTGCCATCATTAAAACAGAGAAGGGCGTTAGCCTCATGTGGGGAAGCTATTGATTTTATGGACCAGTGATTCTTATGAAGAATTACCACAACCAGATGGACCTTATAAGTCACCTTATACTGTGAGTTAGTCAACACACAGACACACTACACTCTCCTTCCCTTGTGGCTCTCACTGACACCGAAGCCAAATCCAGCCTTCTCTCCTCGATGCTCCTCTATTCTACTGTAGTCGGTCTTCCTGCTCCAGTGCCTTAAACATATGCAGTCAGCCAGCAGCTCCTCTCCTCAGAGACCAGCAGATGAGCCCTCAGCTCGTGAGGAGCCCAGATAAGCACCACCACCACAAGGAGCTGTAGCCACATAAACATGAATGTGTGTGCGCACACACACACACACACACACACACACACACACACACATCCTAAAGCCTATAGCTTAAGCTAGATGTAAAATACGTCTGCCACCACAAGCCTGATCCATAGGTTTAACAGACTAAACGCCTCCATTCCTTCCCTTGAGCCCTGCTCTATCATTAGGATAACAGAAGGATTGCTGTTTGATTAGTTCTGACTGCCTGTATTTATCATACCAGGGTTGTTGTCTGAGGCCCGGCATGCAGAGCAACATGGATTAAGGTATATAACTATGTCAATATGAGATGTGATATGAGAATGCAGGACTTGGATATGGTCATATTTATGGGTCCGACATGTTTTAATAGGTCTCTGTAGCCTCAGACACAGTGAAGGCTGCTGATAGAAACAACACACTACACCCTGGGCAGTGGTTCACAGAACTCACTCTCTGGTTTCTACCGGTGAGCTCATGGTCCCCGTCTTGGAAAGACAGAGAGCAGCATAGGTCATATGTCTAGCTAGCTGCGGACATGACTGGAGTAATTCACACCACAGCCTCTCCGTTACTCACACATACTGTAGCGTAATGTGATCTGGATAATATAAAGATATATATATATAAAATACATTTGCGTTGTTTAACAGGGACAGTCATAGTAGTACAGCACCCCTGGAGCAAATAGGGTTAAGTGCCTTGCTCAAGGGCAACATCCGATAGATTATTCATTCCAAACTTTCGTTTACTGGCCCAACTCTCTAACCCCGAGGATACAAGACGATATATGTAGCACATCGCTATAATGATGGGAGTTTGGTGGTGTCATGTCAGAGGCCTGTGTGAGTCCGAGTAGTCCTGTGTGGAGTTGACTGTGTGTGAGATGTAGACGGCCCTACAGAGGAATGGAATCCCATATCCCAACATTACTAAATATTCTCCTCCTCCAGGGGGCGCCTGACACCACAATGTAACCTACATTATTATACATTACTGTATGTACTGTGGTTGTCATGGGATCCATCCCTTTATGACGACATGAGTCTCTGGTTGGGTGCTTTGGTAGCTGCCGCTGATTGCCGGGCAGTGGGCCCCTCTACAGCCTCAGATTCAGACTGCACCAACACACTTCAACCAGTCAGTGGCACGTGTTTAGGACGCATCCGGACTTTCCCTCGACACACAGACCTGGGTCCAATACGTATCTCTCCCTATTCCCTAGACCTACTCCAAGGCAGAGAGAGGAGAGAGAGGGATGGGGCCAGAGAGAGAGGGAGGGAGACAGAGAGAGAAGGATGGGGCCAGAGAAAGTGG
This sequence comes from Oncorhynchus kisutch, assembly GCF_002021735.2. NCBI lineage: Eukaryota > Metazoa > Chordata > Actinopteri > Salmoniformes > Salmonidae > Oncorhynchus > Oncorhynchus kisutch. Next base: position 19,919,778 of record NC_034190.2, read on the forward strand.
AAGGGAGACGGAGAGAGAAGGATGGGGCCAGAGAGAGAGGGAGGGAGACAGAGAGGGATGGGGCCACTTGAATTAGCTTGGAGTTTGCACTTTTGGGACTATTCCATTGGTTTCATGTGTTCAGCACAGCTCAAAAACATGCTTTTAAAGGCATCTGACATAATATATTTGACCCGTGTCTGCTCTACACAGTATACTTTAACTAATAGAACCATATTCATTCAGGTGGGTCACTGATAAAGTATATTTTTCCAATACTGTACAACCTGGTCACCGCAGTGTAAAGCAACCCTCTTCCTACCAAATAACATATTTACATGCAAAGCTTTAACAAATCTATCAAAAAGCACTAATTGGGTCTAGAGCGGGCAGAGAGCCGGTTGTTGCAGAGATATACAGTATGTGTGTCATGCAGGCCAGGTGGTTATGTCCTCGTAGAAAAAGCATTCTAGCAGAATGGCCCATTTTACACATCCTGGATGTGTGCCAGCAATGCTTAAGTATCAGCATCAACCTGCCCTTTTCTACAATATCCATATTGGTTTTACCCGCAAGCCATTCGGCTATAAAAGATGATTGGCTATGTACACATGCCGCTATGGTTAGTTAGGATGGGGCCCAGAGAGAGAGGGAGGGAGACGGAGAGAGTGGGATGGGGCCAGAGAGAGAGGGATGGAGACGGAGAGAGTGGGATGGGGCCAGAGAGAGAGGGAGGGAGACGGAGAGAGAGGGATGGGGCCAGAGAGAGAGGGAGGGAGACGGAGAGAGAGGGATGGGGCCAGAGAGAGAGGGAGGGAGACGGAGAGAGTGGGATGGGGCCAGAGAGAGAGGGATGGAGACGGAGAGAGTGGGATGGGGCCAGAGAGAGAGGGAGGGAGACGGAGAGAGAGGGATGGGGCCAGAGAGAGAGGGAGGGAGACGGAGAGAGAGGGATGGGGCCAGAGAGAGAGGGAGGGAGACGGAGAGAGTGGGATGGGGCCAGAGAGAGAGGGATGGAGACGGAGAGAGTGGGATGGGGCCAGAGAGAGAGGGATGGAGACGGAGAGAGTGGGATGGGGCCAGAGAGAGAGGGAGGGAGACGGAGAGAGAGGGATGGGGCCAGAGAGAGAGGGAGGGAGACGGAGAGAGAGGGATGGGGCCAGAGAGAGAGGGAGGGAGACGGAGAGAGTGGGATGGGGCCAGAGAGAGAGGGATGGAGACGGAGAGAGTGGGATGGGGCCAGAGAGAGAGGGATGGAGACGGAGAGAGTGGGATGGGGCCAGAGAGAGAGGGAGGGAGACAGAGAGAGAGGGATGGGGCCAGAGAGAGAGGGCTGGGGCCAGAGAGAGAGGGATGGAGACGGAGAGAGTGGGATGGGGCCAGAGAGAGAGGGAGGGAGACGGAGAGAGAGGGATGGGGCCAGAGAGAGAGGGAGAGAGAGGGATGGGGCCAGAGAGAGAGGGAGGGAGACGTAGAGAGAGGGATGGGGCCAGAGAGAGAGGGATGGAGACGGAGAGAGTGGGATGGGGCCAGAGAGAGAGGGATGGAGACGGAGAGAGTGGGATGGGGCCAGAGAGAGAGGGATGGAGACGGAGAGAGTGGGATGGGGCCAGAGAGAGAGGGATGGAGACGGAGAGAGTGGGATGGGGCCAGAGAGAGAGGGAGGGAGACGGAGAGAGAGGGATGGGGCCAGAGAGAGAGGGAGAGAGAGGGATGGGGCCAGAGAGAGAGGGAGGGAGACTGAGAGAGTGGGATGGGGCCAGAGAGAGAGGGATGGAGACGGAGAGAGTGGGATGGGGCCAGAGAGAGAGGGAGGGAGACGGAGAGAGAGGGATGGGGCCAGAGAGGGATGGGGCCAGAGAGAGAGGGAGAGAGAGGGATGGGGCCAGAGAGAGAGGGAGGGAGCCAGAGAGAGAGGGAGGGAGACAGAGGGATGGGGCCAGAGAGAGACGGAGAGAGAGGGATGGGGCCAGAGAGAGAGGGATGGGGCCAGAGAGAGAGGGAGGGGGCCAGAGAGAGAGGGAGGGGGCCAGAGAGAGAGGGGGCCAGAGAGAGAGGGAGGGGGCCAGAGAGAGAGGGAGGGGGCCAGAGAGAGAGGGGGCCAGAGAGAGAGGGAGGGGGCCAGAGAGAGAGGGAGGGGGCCAGAGAGAGAGGGAGGGAGCCAGAGAGAGAGGGAGGGAGCCAGAGAGAGAGGGAGGGAGACGGAGAGAGAGGGATGGGGCCAGAGAGAGGGAGGGAAACGGAGAGAGAGGGATGGGGCCAGAGAGAGAGGGAGGGAGACGGAGAGAGAGGGATGGGGCCAGAGAGAGAGTGGGATGGGGCCAGAGAGAGAGGGAGGGAGACGGAGAGAGAGGGATGGGGCCAGAGAGAGAGGGAGGGAGACGATGGGGCCAGAGAGAGGGAGAGAGAGGGATGGAGACGGAGAGAGAGGGATGGGGCCAGAGAGAGAGGGAGGGAGACGGAGAGAGAGGGATGGGGCCAGAGAGAGAGGGAGGGAGACGGAGATAGAGGGATGGGGCCAGAGAGAGAGAGGAAGGGAGACGGAGATAGAGGGATGGGGCCAGAGAGAGAGAGGGATGGGGCCAGAGAGAGAGAGGGATGGGGCCAGAGAGAGGGATGGGGCCAGAGAGAGAGGGAGGGGGCCAGAGAGAGAGGGAGGATGGGGCCAGAGAGAGAAAGAGAGGATCCACAGAACCGTCTAGTTGGCATGGTCAGCTGTAATATTTAGCACACTACTTCTATTAAGCTGACCTGCCAATCACATCAAACCACTAGACTCTCAGGAGTAACCACATACAGAGAGACAGACTAATATAGCGACACACACACACACACACACACACACACACACACACACACACACACACACACACACACACACACACACACACACACACACACACACAGAGAGACAGGGGAGAGAGGCCCATAGACCTAGATACTATTGAACTACATATGTAACGTAGTAGTGCACTGTAGGGAATAGAGTGTCATGAGGTCAGTGGAACAGACCACAGAATAGACTGTCATGAGGTCAGTATAACAGACCAGAGAATAGAGTGTCATGAGGTTAGTGGAACAGACCAGAGAATAGAGTGTCATGAGGTCAGTATAACAGACCAGAGAATAGAGTGTCATGAGGTCAGTATAACAGACCAGAGAATAGTGTCATGAGGTCAGTATAACAGACCAGAGAATAGAGTGTCATGAGGTTAGTGGAACAGACCAGAGAATAGAGTGTCATGAGGTCAGTATAACAGACCAGAGAATAGAGTGTCATGAGGTCAGTATAACAGACCAGAGAATAGTGTCATGAGGTCAGTATAACAGACCAGAGAATAGAGTGTCATGAGGTTAGTGGAACAGACCAGAGAATAGAGTGTCATGAGGTCAGTATAACAGACCAGAGAATAGAGTGTCATGAGTTTAGTGGAACAGACCAGAGAATAGAGTGTCATGAGGTCAGTATAACAGACCAGAGAATAGAGTGTCATGAGGTCAGTATAACAGACCAGAGAATAGAGTGTCATGAGGTCAGTATAACAGACCAGAGAATAGAGTGTCATGAGTTTAGTGGAACAGACCAGAGAATAGAGTGTCATGAGGTCAGTATAACAGACCAGAGAATAGAGTGTCATGAGGTCAGTATAACAGACCAGAGAATAGAGTGTCATGAGGTCAGTATAACAGACCAGAGAATAGAGTGTCATGAGTTTAGTGGAACAGACCAGAGAATAGAGTGTCATGAGGTCAGTATAACAGACCAGAGAATAGAGTGTCATGAGGTCAGTATAACAGACCAGAGAATAGAGTGTCATGAGGTTAGTGGAACAGACCAGAGAATAGAGTGTCATGAGGTCAGTATAACAGACCAGAGAATAGAGTGTCATGAGGTCAGTATAACAGACCAGAGAATAGAGTGTCATGAGGTCAGTATAACAGACCAGAGAATAGAGTGTCATGAGGTCAGTATAACAGACCAGAGAATAGAGTGTCATGAGGTTAGTGGAACAGACCAGAGAATAGAGTGTCATGAGGTCAGTATAACAGACCAGAGAATAGAGTGTCATGAGTTTAGTGGAACAGACCAGAGAATAGAGTGTCATGAGGTCAGTATAACAGACCAGAGAATAGAGTGTCATGAGGTCAGTATAACAGACCAGAGAATAGAGTGTCATGAGGTCAGTATAACAGACCAGAGAATAGAGTGTCATGAGGTCAGTATAACAGACCAGAGAATAGAGTGTCATGAGGTCAGTATAACAGACCAGAGAATAGAGTGTCATGAGGTCAGTATAACAGACCAGAGAATAGAGTGTCATGAGGTTAGTAGAACAGACCAGAGTGTCATGAGGTTAGTGGAACAGACCAGAGAATAGAGTGTCATGAGGTCAGTGGAACAGACCAGAGAATAGAGTGTCATGAGGTCAGTATAACAGACCAGGGAATAGAGTGTCATGAGGTCAGTGGAACAGACCAGAGAATAGAGTGTCATGAGGTCAGTGGAACAGACCAGAGAATAGAGTGTCATGAGGTTAGTGGAACAGACCAGAGAATAGAGTGTCATGAGGTCAGTATAACAGACCAGAGAATAGAGTGTCATGAGGTCAGTATAACAGACCAGAGAATAGTGTCATGAGGTCAGTATAACAGACCAGAGAATAGAGTGTCATGAGGTTAGTGGAACAGACCAGAGAATAGAGTGTCATGAGGTCAGTATAACAGACCAGAGAATAGAGTGTCATGAGGTCAGTATAACAGACCAGAGAATAGTGTCATGAGGTCAGTATAACAGACCAGAGAATAGAGTGTCATGAGGTTAGTGGAACAGACCAGAGAATAGAGTGTCATGAGGTCAGTATAACAGACCAGAGAATAGAGTGTCATGAGTTTAGTGGAACAGACCAGAGAATAGAGTGTCATGAGGTCAGTATAACAGACCAGAGAATAGAGTGTCATGAGGTCAGTATAACAGACCAGAGAATAGAGTGTCATGAGGTTAGTGGAACAGACCAGAGAATAGAGTGTCATGAGGTCAGTATAACAGACCAGAGAATAGAGTGTCATGAGTTTAGTGGAACAGACCAGAGAATAGAGTGTCATGAGGTCAGTATAACAGACCAGAGAATAGAGTGTCATGAGGTCAGTATAACAGACCAGAGAATAGAGTGTCATGAGGTCAGTATAACAGACCAGAGAATAGAGTGTCATGAGGTCAGTATAACAGACCAGAGAATAGAGTGTCATGAGGTCAGTATAACAGACCAGAGAATAGAGTGTCATGAGGTCAGTATAACAGACCAGAGAATAGAGTGTCATGAGGTTAGTAGAACAGACCAGAGTGTCATGAGGTCAGTGGAACAGACCAGAGAATAGAGTGTCATGAGGTCAGTATAACAGACCAGGGAATAGAGTGTCATGAGGTCAGTGGAACAGACCAGAGAATAGAGTGTCATGAGGTCAGTGGAACAGACCAGAGAATAGCAGGAAGAGGGTTAACTGGGACAGTGGCAGGAGAACACTAGCACTACTGCCAATATTTGGAGGACTTTTGAAGCGGTTACTCTCCCTCCATGGTAATGGCAACCTGCCTGCCCACTACAAGGACAAAACAACAATATACACATTGATAAAGTCATTTCTCAGAAGCTTTGCATGCACATGCAGTATTACAAAATACAGTTAGATCATCATAGAGTATATAGACCTATTGAAAAAGTGTAAAATCCAGTGCGACAGTCATTAAATTGGTTGAGGTTAACATGGTTGTAGTAGGTAAAGGACAGGGCAGTGAGATGCTCCGTCTCCATTTGGTCTCCCCTTTTCTGGGAAGAAAACAAGTATTTGTGCACCGAATAGAACGTTAGACAAAGCTCCTCCCACTAATAAATGCTCCTAATTTGGAAGTTGCGGTTAGTGGAACATATTTGCGGTTGAGGTGCGTATTTGGGGTCACATTAGTTGGTCTGATCAAAATGCTGCCTCCTGCAGATTCTGAGCTATTGCACTGTGGCTGCTGCCAACTTTTGGTTGATTTCAGGTCACAGAGGAATGGTGTGATGTGAGCATTAGGAAGAGGGTCAACAATACAAGACCTGCACACCGGTGGTGCAGCAGTAGTGTTGTTGAGTCTCTGAATGGGTCATCTTACTGATTTAACACATTTAAAAGAAGCATCCCTGATTCCCCAAACATTTCCATTAAAGAGTAAAAGCCTTTTCCATCATGATTGTAATTCTTCAATCTCAATCTTCAAACTACAAGCCCTTATTCAAGGTCAAATACATGTTTGGAAAAACAGAAAGAAAGGACCACACAGACAGAAAAGTACATAAAAACAGTTTATAAAAAGCATCTGAAGATCCAAAAATCCTTCCTTGCCCTAAAAAACTAAATGTCCTCCCTCTTTCGAACCACAGCATGAAAGAGAAAGGAGGCAGTCACTCTAGCCTTGCACTCCCATGGGGGCCAAAAGTGGCCCCTGAACTTAATAGTACATTTTCATCATTTGAATGAAGATGGAATAAAGATCCCCAGACAAGAGGAGGCTGGAGACATTCCATCATAGCTGTGTCTCTACACACCCAGAGTCAAAATCCAACTCAAACTCATCAAGGCACAGTCACACTCCAGGTTCCCATAAAAAAACATCCTCTATTTCACATGACTTAACATTCCTGAAAGCAGTCAGAGGGACAGCCCTCACTCCTCAAACCCCAGAACACAACAATACTGTCCAACCCCACTAATACAGTGGGAGGGACCAGACAGACAACCTGCTCTCATGGCTTGTTGTTGGACGTCCTGTCAGCTGTTAGAATGTGTTGTTATTGACCTTCTGCTTGTGCTCGTGCAATAGAAGCCATATTCCCATGACTATTCTGATAACTAAGCAGCCTACTCTCTTAAATAACCTTTGTACTTGTTTATTACAGGTGATCATCTTGTGTCATTTATGAAAAATAGTTCAGCAATTTCCTTTACTTTAAAGTCGTGCTGTGTGTGTGTGCGCTTGGGCGTGTGTGTGCGCTTGGGCGTGTGTGTGCGCTTGGGCGTGTGTGTGCGCTTGGGCGTGTGTGTGGACAATAAATCTCCTCTTCATTGCTTTGCGGTCCATTTAACCAAGACACATTCACACAGTATTGTGCCAGTGCAGTGGGTCTCTGTTCAGCTAAAGCCTAGCCCACCTGCCATTGGAGCACAATGAATCCAGTGTCAGAGAAGAGAGGGACAGAGCTAGAGACAGAGGGATGGAGCGAGGAAGGGGGGGGGGGTGACAGAGCTAGGGACAGAGCTAAGGAGAGAGGGACAGAGCTAGAGACAGAGGGATGGAGCGAGGAGGGGGGGGGGGGGGTGACAGAGCTAGAGACAGAGGGATGGAGCGAGGAGGGGGGGGGGTGACAGAGCTAGGGACAGAGGGATGGAGCGAGGAGGGGGGGGGGGTGACAGAGCTAGAGACAGAGGGATGGAGCGAGGAGGAGGGGGGGGGTGACAGAGCTAGAGACAGAAGGATGGAGCGAGGAGGAGGGGGGGGGTGACAGAGCTAGAGACAGAGGGATGGAGCGAGGGGGGGGGGGGGTGACAGAGCTAAGGAGAGAGGGACAGAGCTAGTGAGAGAGGGACAGAAGAGCTAGGGAGAGAGGGACAGAGCTAGGGACAGAGGGATGGAGCTAGGGAGAGAGGGACAGAGCTAGTGACAGAGCTAGGGAGAGAGGGACAGAGCTAGTGACAGAGCTAGGGAGAGAGGGACAGAGCTAGTGACAGAGCTAGGGAGAGAGGGACAGAGCTAGGGACAGAGCTAGGGAGAGAGGGACCGAGCTAGGGACAGAGCTGGGGGGAGAGGGACAGAGCTAGTGACAGAGCTAGGGAGAGAGGGACAGAGCTAGGGACAGAGCTAGGGAGAGAGGGACAGAGCTAGGGACAGAGCTAGGGAGAGAGGGACAGAGCTAGGGAGAGAGGGACAGAGCTAGGGACAGAGCTGGGGGGAGAGGGACAGAGCTAGTGACAGAGCTAGGGAGAGAGGGACAGAGCTAGTGACAGAGCTAGGGAGAAAGGGACAGAGCTAGTGACAGAGCTAGGGAGAGAGGGACAGAGCCTAGGGAGAGGGGGACAGAGCTAGGGAGAGAGGGACAGAGCTAGGGGCAGAGCTAGGGAGAGAGGGACAGAGCTAGGGACAGAGCTGGGGGGAGAGGGACAGAGCTAGGGAGAGAGGGACAGAGCTAGGGAGAGAGGGACAGAGCTAGGGAGAGAGGGACAGAGCTAGAGACAGAGGGATGGAGCGAGGAGAGGGGGGGGGGGGAACAGAGCTAGTGACAGAGCTAGGGAGAGAGGGACAGAGCTAGGGACAGAGCTAGGGACAGAGGGACAGAGCTAGGGAGAGAGGGACAGAGCTAGGGAGAGAGGGACCGAGCTAGGGAGAGAGGGACCGAGCTAGGGAGAGAGGGACAGAGCTAGGGAGAGAGGGACAGAGCTAGTGACAGAGGGATGGAGCGAGGAGGGAGTGACAGAGCTAGGGAGAGAGGGACGGAACTAGTGAGAGAGGGACGGAACTAGGGAGGGAGGAGAGAGGGACAGAGCTCGGGATGGAGGAGAGAGGGACAGAGCTCGGGATGAAGGAGAGAGGGACAGAGCTCGGGATGGAGGAGAGAGGGACAGAGCTCGGGATGGAGGAGAGAGGGACAGAGCTCGGGATGGAGGAGAGAGGGACGGAGAGAGGAGAGAGGGACGGAGAGAGGAGAGAGGGACGGAGAGAGGGAGGGAGGAGAGAGGGACGGAGAGAGGGAGGGAGGAGAGAGGGACGGAGAGAGGGAGGGAGGAGAGAGGGACGGAGAGAGGGAGGGAGGAAAGAGGGACGGAGAGAGGGAGGGAGGAGAGAGGGACGGAGAGAGGGAGAGAGGAGAGTGATGGACCTAGGGAGGGAGGAGAGAGGGACGGAGCTCGGGAGGGAGGAGAGAGGGACGGAGCTCGAGAGGGAGGATAGAGGGACGGAGCTCGGGAGGGAGGAGAGAGGGACGGAGCTCGGGAGGGAGGAGAGAGGGACGGAGCTCGAGAGGGAGGAGAGAGGGACAGAGAGAGGGAGGGAGGAGAGAGGGACGGAGAGAGGGAGGGAGGAGAGAGGGATGGAGAGAGGGAGGGAGGAGAGAGGGAGAGAGGAGAGGGACGGAGCAAGGGAGGGAAGAGAGAGGGACAGAGGTAGGGAGAGAGTGACGGCGCTAGGGACAGAGGAGAGAGTGACGGAGCTAGGGACGGAGGAGAGAGTGACAGAGCTAGGGACGGAGGAGAGAGTGACAGAGCTACGGAGGGAGGAGAGAGTGACAGAGCTACGGAGGGAGGAGAGAGTGACAGAGCTACGGAGGGAGGAGAGAGTGACGGAGCTACGGAGGGGGGAGAGTGTGACGGAGCTAGGGACGGATGAGAGAGTGACGGAGCTACGGAGGGATGAGAGAGTGACGGAGCTAGGGAGGGAGGAGAGAGTGACGGAGCTAGGGACGGAGGAGAGAGTGACGGAGCTACGGAGGGGGGAGAGTGTGACGGAGCTAGGGACGGAGGAGAGAGTGACGGAGCTACGGAGGGAGGAGAGAGTGACGAAGCTAGGGACAGAGGAGAGAGTGACGGAGCTAGGGACGGAGGAGAGAGTGACGGAGCTACGGAGGGAGGAGAGAGTGACGGAGCTAGGGAGGGAGGAGAGAGGGACAGAGCTAAGGAGAGAGTGACGGCGCTAGGGACAGAGGAGAGAGTGACGGAGCTAGGGACGGAGGAGAGAGTGACGGAGCTAGGGACGGAGGAGAGAGTGACGGAGCTACGGAGGGAGGAGAGAGTGACGGCGCTACGAAGGGAGGAGAGAGTGACGGAGCTAGGGAGGGAGGAGAGAGGGACAGAGGAGAGAGGGACGAAGCTAGGGGCAGATACAAAAGCTCTAGAAGGCCAGAGGGAAGACCCCTGCCAGGCGCTAGCACTAACTACCTGGCTAATCAAAAGAAGTGGTTTCAAGGTCAGATCAAGGATAGGGCTAACTGGGTACGGCTGGAATATCACTGAACAGATGGACATTGTAAAGACCACTTAGCTTATCTAAACTATGCACAAACTTCTCTTTAGACTTTGTTACAAAACTTGAACTGTAACTAATCTCAGCCCATAGCCTCAGAATCCATTACACTGCCCTCAGCATGGAGAGGAGATCGCTGGTAGTGAGAGACAATGTACTGTATGTATGTATCTATGTATGTATCCGTGTACTCTGTATGCGTGCATGTATGTATCCGGGTACCCTGTATGTATCCGGGTACCCTGTATGTATCCGGGTACCCTGTATGTATCCGGTACATGTTGTTTTGCTATGTTGGGGATCCTCCTCATCATAACTCTGCTAGCTTGATGTCATGCTTCCATCATTAGAATGCTGCTGCCTTGTTTGAATCCGTTTTAAATCAACAGGGAGCCCAACCCCTTAACGGCAGGAGCAGCAGCGTATAAACACAAGAGAACAAAAGCCCTTTATGATCTACCCACCACTGGTGCACTCCACATCCCCATGTTCCTAATATGTATTCATGTCACCCACTTAGCCACTACAGGGAACTCCTACAGGCCATGTTCAGTTGCCCAATGCTTTCTAATGTTGCAGATAGAAATGCCATGAAGAGAGCCAATGTGCTTCCTTATTCTACTACATGTCAGAGGCATATTTCTTCAACATAACATATTGCTATCTGAACGTTCCAAAACATCCTGCTGAACACACCTGGCTTCTCTAACACTTGTTCATAGTGAGAAGCCATTTCCCAGGGCCGACTGAATAACGCAAACAAATCATTCTACTAGGACTGCTCCCTCAGATCCATTCAGCTCCCTTCTGTTCCGTTGTACTGCCTGATGTAAATAACGGATGATATCATTGAACCTGACGCCTTTAGGGAAATCCGGTGGATCATACATTATATCCTAGTTACTTCAGTTGCATGACAGTTAAACACAGTTACCACAACTAGCTGAAAAGTATATGTTTCAGAAAGGCAACGTAATGTAATCGGGTGGATGGACCTTTCATACAAGACCTGGGTTTAAACCAGTCTTAACTCAATAACACTGTAGCTATATGATGTATTTAAAAAACACCATTATCTATTACACGTGAACAACATTTTAGCTTGCATTTCCACTATGTTCAGCACTATATCTGGTCGGTTGATATCTACTGAAATAAGCGGGGACATAGAAATAGAATCTAGAATGCTATTTCTAATAACAGGGATACCGCTTACACAAATTTAAAAAGCACCACAGTGTAAGTAACAGGGCATGGAGTTAGAGATAAAACAATAGATTCCCTGGGGGGGGGGGCAGTGTAAGTAACAGGGCATGGAGTTAGAGATAAAACAATAGATTCCCTGGGGGGGGGGGGGGGGGGGGGGGGCAGTGTAAGTAACAGGGCATGGAGTTAGAGATAAAACAATAGATTCCCTGGGGGGGGGGCAGTGTAAGTAACAGGGCATGGAGTTAGAGATAAAACAATAGATTCCCTGGGGGGGGGGCAGTGTAAGTAACAGGGCATGGAGTTAGAGATAAAACAATAGATTCCCTGGGGGGGGGGCAGTGTAAGTAACAGGGCATGGAGTTAGAGATAAAACAATAGATTCCCTGGGGGGGGGCAGTGTAACTAACAGGGCATGGAGTTAGAGATAAAACAATGGATTCCCTGGGGGGGGTCACACACTAGCCTAAAGGCGCACACACACACGTCAAGCTAATTGCGAGTATGACAACTTTATAAGGTTGAAGAGAATGCTATTGCAAATAAGACAAATGTTTTTAATCAGGTGTCTTTCTCCAACTGCTAAATGACACTGGCAGATAGATATTATAGAGGGTTACAGTGTGTGTGTGTGTGTGTGAGAGAGAGAGACAGAGAGAGAGAGATTAGGTTGTGGGGTTCACCTACTGTAACAAAACAAGCTGACAGTATTCTCCTAAGAGCTGCAGGGTTACAATAACCACAGTCTTCCTTTAGCAGTAGAACAGACAGATCCATCTGTTCCTCCGTAAGCATGTGTACAAGAGTCTTTTTTAAACAACAATCCATTGACATAATAAAATGGCAGTTTTAGATCATCTGGGTCAGGGATGGGCAACGATGATGATGGTGGGGGGTCTGCGTACACACATCCATACCCCTCCACACCGTGAGCAAAACATTCTTGACAGAGGAGAGAGATTTTTTAAAATGTGAGTTTCGTGCAATTCTAGACATTTGCCATGGGCCAAGAGAAGATTTTGATGTTTTGCATCTAATTTCCTGCAATTCTAGACATTTTGCCATGGGGTGGAGAGAAATGTTTGCAGGATTTAATATGATATATCTGAGTGAGACTGACTAACAAAATCAATGGAGGGGCCCCCGGCCAGTAATTCCACCATGATAACAAGTCTAGATAACTGTCCGCTAAACATTTGAGCTGATATGGGCTAATTGAGTGACTGAGTGACTGACATAACAAGAGAGAAGCTGCTGATGCACAACCACAAATTGCACCTGGTGTATTCTACTATTCTAACTCTCAACAGTAAGTTGAGACCCGACTGAGTTCCCCCAAAAATGTATCCGAGGTCCTTCAGAAGGGGGGCAGTGGGCTACCAGGTGCCCATCACTGATCTAAATATAGTTTAATCTTGCAGAAACTCCAATGACATGATTTAAAAGCACAGTGACTTTGAATGTGCGACCGAGGCCATACCATGTCGACAACATTGGTTTAGCCTACACTTGAATGAATGATACAACACTTAAACTATGGTCACCCTTCTTGGCGTTATACTGAACTCGTCCATTGGGTGGAGGATAGATTTTTAAAGTGGATAACATTTAATTTAATAAACACTCAAATCAGAGCTCCATCTACATAAACATTCTGATAAAAAGACAAAAATAGAAAAGGGTTGAGAGAAATAAAGGCTAAATAATCCCGGAGGAATCTGGGTTGTGAACAGAGCGGGATTACTAGTGTGTTTATATAGCTGGTGTTGGACTGTGTGTTGACTTCTTTCACCTTGTTATATTGACCTTCATATAAGAGTTTCAGGCTGTGTCCCGAAATGTGCATTCATGGATTCATGGATTTAAAAGCATAGGATTGGTGTAAAAAACTGTCAGGAGAGAGTTCACACCATTGTTAAATCCATGACCGGAAATGTGCAAGTCCACACTTTGGAAGAAGGCTTGCGGTGCGCAGCCTTAGAACAGCCAGAGTGTCTGAGCAGACAGACAGAGAGAACTAGCTAGCTGACAACAGAGTGATTCCATAAGAGTTCATAATCTACCACATACAGTAATGTCCCTTTCAAAGTGAGTCAACCTCCCGCGTCCAAGCCAACCAGGTGGCCAGTCTCATCAGGAGGAAGTGGAGTGGGTGGGGACAGCCAGGTCCACATAACCAATCAGGTAGCTGCACCAGTGGACCGGCCTCTGCCACCCATCAATCACACAGTTTCTTCCTACTTATGAAGCCCATAGAGTGATGTGCTGGCCGAGCTGGAGTGAGTGCAGTGTGCCGAGTTAAAGAAATCTCCCATTTTCCAACAAGGAGGTCTGGGCTGGACCGGCCACAGTATGGTACAGGTGATGTTACCATGCTTACTTCACCACTATTCTCTCAGACCTGGAAGGTCAGTAGGGTGAGAGAGAGTGAGATGTTCACCCCGACCCAACAGGATCCGCCTTTACAACTGTTCATGCACGTCACACACATACAATAAAAGTTCTTGCTTCACTTTTGGTATTGGAAAGGAAAGGGAAAATTGAGTGGATAGGGGACCTACGGGCTTTGGGGACCTACGGGCTTTGGGGACCTACGGGCTTTGGGGACCTACGGGCTTTGGGGACCTACGGGCTTTGGGGACCTACGGGCTTTGGGGACCTACGGGCTTTGGGGACCTACGGGCTTTGGGGACCTACGGGCTTTGGGGACCTACGGGCTTTGGTAAAGTATGGCGCCCGTAAACAAACCGTTAGAAATAGGAACTAACTCCGGATGGAAGAAGAGGGGAACTTGTATGCAGACCCATTTTAAGTCGGTTGATTGTTTTGCCCCAAAGTGTGTGGGAGGGGTGTAATGTTTTGAGTTCTTAGTGAGCAAAAACAGTCCTTTTGTGCTTTCAATACACCAAGAAGAATAGATACAGAGAAATAACAACATTAGGGAAAATGGCACCTACATTTTTTTTTATAATAACCTTTTTGGTTGCAAGTAAATATCATGTGACCAAAACCCTCACTGTAAATAACTATATTGAAATGTTTCCTTTCTTTTGATCAACACTCCCTGAAAGAAAATGACCCTTTTTAGCTTCAGTCAACTGGATATATATATATAAAATGTAGATAGAAAACTGTGTGGTCCTGTGTTGCGGTTGTGATGCAGTGTTGGGGTGTAGGGCTCATTGCTGCTGGCAAGGTTGGTCTGTTCTGCACCCCGAATGTGTATTTGTATTTTTGCTGTTGTTGCATTGATCCATTTAACCCCACTAGGGGGTGCTATCCACCCCTCCCTCTTCCCCCTGCCGAGTCCAGACACAAGATACATTCCCTGGGGTGAGGACGGGGAAGAGAGGGGGCCTGTGGTTGTAGAGATCCAGAGCACCCAGTAGAAGAAGCAGGCCAGTGGGGAAAGAAGGAGTCTACATGGGAAACAATGATTTTTCCCTGTTCTCTTTTTATTATGACCTTCTCTCAAAGCAAAAAAAAAAGCCCATTCTCAATTTTAAAAAAAATACTGAGACGTTCTGGAACAAAATGTGCCTCTTTTCTGGTCCCTTCATGGCTGACCTGACAATTAGGTCCGAGGTTATTTTTGTTCCCCGGTTGGAAGTCTTGGGAGGGAGCTGGAGTTAGCTTGGGATATACTCAGAACAGTAGGAGGCTCCACCCCCTTGGTCCTGCTGGGGTGGGTCAGGAGGGGTCGGGTTATGGTTGGGGTGGAGTGGACCAGGACTGTAGAAGGGTGTGACAACGTTGGTTTTGGAGTGACAACGCATGCGTAGGACGGGAACAGAAAGGAACGCCCCTGGTTGCCACGGGGAACCCTCACGGTTGGTCGGTTGCTGGGTTGGTTCAGTCGGTAAATCTCTGGCAGGCTTTCTTCCATCGGCAGGCAGTGCACCACATGTCCCTGTTCTCCATTCCGTACACTTTACGACACTTCTTACCCTCGCCACGGGACTTACGGCTGGAGAGATGAGAATATGGTGAAATATGTTTGTTAACACTGCCTGGTTTATATTGAGAGTAAACATCCAAAATGTTGATCATTGATGTATAGTTTATACAAGGGAAAACATAAAACATGGTTCTGGTAAGTTGCTTCATTCCTATGGAAGACATGGTTGCCATCTCTAAATATGGATTCAAAGTGGGTTTCCTGTGATTTCAGGATGCCCGAAGCTCAGAGGTCATCAGTAAAAGTTCAGCTGGTAAAGGTCATTGGTACCTGAGTGAGCCAGTGGCTCTAGGAGGGGAGGAGAGGACTGCTATTGTCTGGGACCGCTGCTCCCCAAAGCTCTGTGTCCGACTGTGGGTGGGAGATGCCTGGAGAGAGAGAAACAGAACAGGACCAGAGCCATCAGAACAACGAAATAGACAGAGAACATTCATTTGAATACAAGCACAAAACAACAGAAAACCACTGGTATGCTTGAGAGGCTGTGTGTGTGTGTGTGTGTGTGTGTGTGTGTGTGTGTGTGTGTGTGTGTGTGTGTGTGTGTGTGTGTGTGTGTGTGTGTGTGTGTGTGAGAGAGAGAGAGACTGTGTGAATCCCTGTATGTGCACGTTTGTGTGTTTCTTCTACTCACAGCAGTGCCAGTGAAGGTGACAGGAGGTGACTGCCAGGAGATACTGAAGGTCGAGCTGCTGCTGGGGGTGAAGGAGGTGGAGGCAGCAGAGCCTGAGGCAGCAGAGCCTGAGGCAGCAGAGCCTGAGGCAGCAGAGCCTGAGGCAGCAGAGCCAGAGAAGGGGATGGTGACTGGAGCTGTGGCCTGGGGAGGGGAGGGACAGCCACAAGTCAGTCACACCTTTAAAGACCAGTGTGAAGCACCCACACAGTCAGTCAATTAACAAATCAATCAATCAATGGACCTATCAACCAATACGCCAATCAAACCAACCAACCGTCAGTCAAGCACTCAATCAATTCAATTGAATTGCAAATACTATAAGCACTTCGCTACTTTGGAGATCAGAAGGTGTGACCAGTAGTTTTGTGGGTGCATTTCTCACCTGGTAAGCGTGCTCTGCGTGGATGAGGTAGAGGGCGCTGGGGGCAGAGCGACTGAGGGGCGTGCTGTTGGAGTGGGTGTGGCTGTGATTATCCTTGTTCCCATTGGTCCCGTTGCTGCCCTCTGCAGGGGGTCGTCTGTGGTGGTCATGGGGGGGAGAGATGGGGGAGAGTACGGAGGGGGAGACGGGGGACAGGCTGCTCAGACCGTCAGCAACTGAGTCTGTGTTGAGTTTGATCTCCGAGTAGTAGAAATCCTCCTCTCCGTCACTGCAGTCAGAGTCACAGTTACGCCTGTGGGAGAGGAAAGGGTTAAAACTAGGAATGTTAATATCAGCATTTATCTTTGATTAGATGAGCCCTGCTCTTGTCATTACAGAGAAATGATGATTGGGGCAGTTTGCTGGTCCCATGACTAATATCAGGTTATGAACTACCGAATCTGATCATGTTCATAAAGTGATTGACAGAGAAACTAAAGCAAGCTCATTGAGATGGATAATTGTTTCCCATTTTGAAGTAGACAATTTTCTTTGTCACGATTGGATGATCCCTCCTGACGATCTGGTTGGACATGACTCCAACAGGGTCACCAGGAGTGATCGGCCAATGAAGTTGGAAGTCCCACCCAGTTGACTACATTAAAATGGTGGAAGCACTCAATGGCGTTGCCAGGTCTTTTGGCCACCAGAGGCCTCTATCATTCTTTATGAGCAAACTTCATCAGAGATCGACTGGGGAGAGCTGGCTCTGAAATGTGTCATTATGTCTCCCTCATCCCCATTGTAGCACAGACAGTAGACCTTACCATCACAGGCCTGGCAAACAAACACCCCTCAAACACTGTTCTGTCTGTCAGGGAAGTGGGGTGGTGGCCTTTAAAGGTATCTCTGTTGTGAGTACCACTGTGGTTATTATTGTGCTTTAATTGACTGAGTGTAAATGTCATCTGTGTGATAACATTGTTCTGTTCTGTCACGTTGTGCCAAGTGGAGAAAATGTTACCATGGTGATAATACCACAGGGATTAATCTGCTGTTGTGTTTTGACAATCCCAGTGAAAGGAGTTCAGCTGGACCGCTGCCAGCCAGGTTATATTTAAGATTATAGCCACCCTTTGCCTCGATGACAGCTTTGCAAACTCTTAACATTCTCTCAACCAGCTTCATGAGGTAGTCATCTGGAATGCATTTCAATTAACAGGTGTGCCTGGTTAAGAGTTAATTTGTGGAATGAATTTCCTTCTTAATGCATTTGAGCCAATCAGTTGTGTTGTGACATGGTATGGGTCACAAAGACCAAGTCCATATTATGGCAAGAACAGCACAAATAAGCAAAGAGAAATGAGTCCATCATTACTTTAAGATATTAAGGTCAATCAATCCGGAATATTTCAAGAACTTTGAACGTTTCTTCAAGTGCAGTGGCAAAAACTATCAAGCTCTATGATGAAACTGTCTCTCATGAGGACCGCCACAGGAAAGGAAGACCCAAAATTACCTCTGCTGTAGAGGATAAATTCATTAAAGTTACCTGCCCCAGAAATTGCAGCCCAAATAAATGCTTCACAGAGTTCAAGTAACAGACACATCTCAACATCAACTGTTCAGAGGAGACAGCGTGAATCAGGCCGTCATGGTCGAAATTGCTGCAAAGAAACCACTACTAAAGAACACCAATAAGAAGAAGAGACTTGCTTGGGCCAAGAAAAACGAGCAATGGACATTAGACCGGTGGAAATCTGTCATTTGGTCTGATGAGTCCAAATTTGAGATTTTTGGTTCCAACTTTGTGAGACGCAGAGAATGTGAACGAATGAACTCCGCATGTGTGGTTCCCACCATGAATGATGAAGGAGGTGTGATGGTGTGGGGGTGCTTTACTGGTGACTGTCTGATTCATTTCGAATTCAAGGCACACTTAACCAGCATGGCTACTACAGCATTCTGCAGCGATACGCCATCCCATCTGGTTTGCACTTTGTGAGACTGTAATTTGTTTTCCAACAGGACAATGATCCAGAACACACTTCCACACCTCCAGATCCTCAAAAGATTTTACAGCTGCACCATCGAGAGCATCCTGACGGGTTGCATCACTACCTGGTATGGCAACTGCTCGGCCTCCGACCTCAAGGGACTACAGAGGGTAATGCGTACAGCCAAGCTTCCTGCCATCCAGAAACCTCTATACCAGGCGGTGTCAGAGGAAGGCCCTAAAAATCATCAAAGACTCCAGCCACCCTAGTCATAGACTGTTCTCTCTGCTACCGCACGGCAAGCGGTACCGGAGCGCCAAGTCTAGGTCCAAGAGGCTTCTAAATGGCTTCTACCACCAAGCCACAAGACTCCTGAACAGCTAATCAAATGGCCACCCAGACTATTTGCACCCCCCCACGCTGCTACAACTCTCTGTTATTATCTATGCATAGCCACTTTAACAACCCCACCTGCATGTACATAATTATCAAATTTATCGACACCGGTGCCCCCACACATTGACTCTGTACCGGTTCCCCCTGTATATCGCCCTGCTTTTGTTATTCACTGCTGCTCTTTATTAGGTTTTTCTTATCTCTTACCTTTTCCTTAATCTTTAAGTATTTTTAGGTATTTTCTTAAAACTGCATTTTTGGTTAAGGGCTTGTAAGTAAGCATTTCCCTGTAAAGTCTACCTATACCTGTTGTATTCGGCACATCATATTTGGTTTGACTTTGATAAGGGCTATTTGACCAAGAAGGAGAGTGATGGAGTGCTGCATCAGATGACCTGGCCTCCACATTCACCCAACCTAAACATAATTGAGATGGTTTGGGATCAGTCGGACCACAGAGTGAAGGAAAAGCAGCCAACAAGTGCTCAGCATATGTGGGAACTCCTTCAAGACTGTTGGAAAAGCTTTCCTTATGAAGCTGGTCGAAATAATGCCAAGAGTGTGCAAAGCTTTCATCAAGGCAAAGGGTGGCTACTTTGATGATTCTCAAATATAACATATGTTTTGATTTGTTTAACACTTTTTTGGTTACTACATGATTCCATATTCGTTATTTCATAGTTTTGATGTCTTCACTATTATACTACAATGTAGAAAATAGTACAAATACAGAAAAACCCTTGAATGAGTAGGTGTTCTAACACTTTTGACCTGTACTGTATACATGTCAGAGTGAGGATGAAAGAGAGGAGTAAAAAAAGTGTAAGGGAGAGGGTGAGTGATGTCTATGTGTATAACAGTATGTGTCTTACCCCAGGTGAACGGTCCGGATGTGTCTCTGTATCCCAGCAGCCGTGCTCAGAACCTTCCCGCAGTTTTTCCACAGACACTTAAACATCACCTTCATGGAGTTCTGTACATTACACACAGAAGGAAAGACAGAACGACATTCAACATCAGACACTTCACTCTTTTCTCACGCACTCAAAATCTCATTTTATTTGTCATAAGCGCCGAATACAACTGGTGTAGACTTTACCGTGAAATAGTAACACAAGAGGAATCAAATACACAAGAATGGAGCAGGGGGTACCAGATCAATGTGGAGCTATATACAGGGAGTACTAGATCAATGTGGAGCTATATACAGGGAGTACTAGATCAATGTGGAGCTATATACAGGGAGTACTAGATCAATGTGGAGCTATATACAGGGAGTACTAGATCAATGTGGAGCTATATACAGGGAGTACTAGATCAATGTGGAGCTATATACAGGGAGTACCAGTACCAGATCAATGTGGAGCTATATACAGGAAGTACCAGTACCAGATCAATGTGGAGCTATATACAGGGAGTACCAGTACCAGATCAATGTGGAGCTATATACAGGGGGTACCAGTACCAGATCAATGTGGAGCTATATACAGGGGGTACCAGTACCACATCAATGTGGAGCTATATACAGGGAGTACCAGTACCAGATCAATGTGGAGCTATATACAGAGAGTACCAGTACCAGATCAATGTGGAGCTATATACAAGGAGTACCAGTACCAGATCAATGTGGATCTACAGTGGGGCAAAAACGTATTTAGTCAGCCACCAATTGTGCAAGTTCTCCCACTTAAAAAGATGATAGAGTCCTGTAATGTTCATCATAGGTACACTTCAACTATGACAGACAAAGTGATTTTTAATGAATTTATTTGCAAAATATGGTGGAAAATAAGTATTTGGTCACCTACAAACAAGCAAGATTTCTGGCTCTCACCGACATGTAACTTCTTCTTTAAGAGGCTTCTCTGTCCTCCACTTTTTACCTGTATTAATGGCACCTGTTTAAACTTGTTATCAGTATAAAAGACACCTGTCCACAACCTCAAACAGTCACACTCCAAACTCCACTATGGCCAAGACCAAAGAGCTGTCAAAGGACACCAGAAACTAAATTGTAGACCTGCACCAGGCTGGGAAGACTGAATCTGCAATAGGTAAGCAGCTTGGTTTGAAGAAATCAACTGTGGGAGCAATTATTAGGAAATGGAAGACATACAAGACCACTTATAATCTCCCTTGATCTGGGGCTCCACGCAAGATCTCACCCCGTGGGGTCAAAATGATCACAAGAACAGTGAGCAAAAATCCCAGAACCACAGGGACCTACTGAATGACCTGCAGAGAGCTGGGACCAAAGTAACAAAGCCTACCATCAGTAACACACTACGCCGCCATGGACTCAAATCCTGCAGTGCCAGACGTGTCCCCCTGCTTAAGCCAGTACATGTCCAGGCCTGTCTGAAGTTTGCTAGAGAGCATTTGGATGATCCAGAAGAAGATTGGGAGAATGTCATATGGTCAGATGAAACCAAAATATAACTTTTTGGTAAAAACTCAACTCGTCGTGTATGGAGGACAAAGAATGCTGAGTTGCATCCAAAGAACACCATACCTACTGTGAAGCATGGGCGTGGAAACATCATGCTTTGGAGCTGTTTTTCTGCAAAGGGACCAGGACGACTGATCCGTGTAAAGGAAAGAATGAATGGGGCCATGTATCGTGAGATTTTGAGTGAAAACCTCCTTCCATCAGCAAGGGCGTTGAAGATGAAACGTGGCTGGGTCTTTCAGCATGACAATGATCCCAAACACACCGCCCGGGCAATGAAGGAGTGGCTTCGTAAGAAGCATTTCAAGGTCCTGGAGTGGCCTAGCCAGTGTCCAGATCTCAACCCCATAGAAAATCTTTGGAGGCAGTTGAAAGTCCGTGTTGCCCAGTAACAGCCCCAAAACATCCCTGCTCTAGAGGAGATCTGCATGGAGGAATTGGCCAAAATACCAGCAAGTGTGTGAAAACCTTGTGAAGACTTACAGAAAACGTTTGACCTCTGTCATTGCCAACAAAGGGAATATAACAAAGTATTGAAATAAACTTTTGTTATTGACCAAATACTTATTTTCCACCATAATTTGCAAATAAATTCATTAAAAATCCTACAATGTGATTTTATGGATTTTTTTTCTTCTCATTTTGTCTGTCATAGTTGAAGTGTACCTATGATGAAAATTATAGGCCTCTCTCATCTTTTTAAGTGGGAGAACTTGCACAATTGGTGGCTGGTGTGTTTACGGACATATTCAATCAATCCCTATCCCAGTCTGTTGTTCCCACATGCTTCAAGAGGGCCACCATTGTTCCTGTTCCCAAGAAAGCTAAGATAACGGAGCTAAACGACTACCGCCCCGTAGCACTCACTTCCATCATCATGAAGTGCTTTGAGAGACTAGTCAAGGACCATATCACCTCCACCCTACCTGACACCCTAGACCCACTCCAATTTGCTTCCTGCCCAAATAGGTCCACAGACGATGCAATCTCAACCACACTGCAGACTGCCCTAACCCATCTGGACAAGAGGAATACCTATGTGAGAATGCTGTTCATAGACTACAGCTCGGCATTTAACACCATAGTGCCCTCCAAGCTCGAGATCCTGGGTCTCGACCCCGCCCTGTGCAACTGGGTTGCTGACGGGCCGCCCCCAGGTGGTGAGGGTAGGCAACAACATCTCCACCCCGCTGATCCTCAACACTGGGGCCCCACAAGGGTGCTTTCTGAGCCCTCTCCTGTACTCCCTGTTCACCCACGACTGCGTGGCCACGCACGCCTCCAACTCAATCATCAAGTTTGCGGACGACACAACAGTGGTAGGCTTGATTACCAACAACGACGAGACGGCCTACAGGGAGGAGGTGAGGGCCCTCGGAGTGTGGTGTCAGGAAAATAACCTCACACTCAACGTCAACAAAACTAAGGAGATGATTGTGGACTTCAGGAAACAGCAGAGGGAACATCCCCATATCCACATCGATGGAACAGTAGTGGAGAGGGTAGTAAGTTTTAAGTTCCTCGGCGTACACATCACAGACAAACTGAATTGGTCCACCCACACAGACAGCATCGTGAAGAAGGCGCAGCAGCGCCTCTTCAACCTCAGGAGGCTGAAGAAATTTGGCTTGTCACCAAAAGCACTCACAAACTTCTACAGATGCATAAGCGAGAGCATCCTGTCGGGCTATATCACCGCCTGGTACGGCAACTGCTCCGCCCACAACCGTAAGGCTCTCCAGAGGGTAGTGAGGTCTGCACAACGCATCACCGGGGGCAAACTACCTGCCCTCCAGGACACCTACACCACCCGATGTCACAGGAAGGCCATAAAGATCATCAAGGACAACAACCACCTGAGCCACTGCTATCATCCAGAAGGCGAGGTCAGTACAGATGCATCAAAGCTGGGACCGAGAGACTGAAAAACAGCTTCTATCTCAAGGCCATCAGACTGTTAAACAGCCACCACTAACATTGAGTGGCTGCTGCCAACACACTGACTCAACTCCAGCCACTTTAATAATGGGAATTGATGTAAAATATATCACTAGCCACTTTAAACAATGCTACCTAATATAATGTTTACATACCCTACATTATTCATCTCATATGTATATGTACAGTGCCTTGCGAAAGTATTCGGCCCCCCTGAACTTTGCGACCTTTTGCCACATTTCAGGCTTCAAACATAAAGATATAAAACTGTATTTTTTTGTGAAGAATCAACAACAAGTGGGACACAATCATGAAGTGGAACGACATTTATTGGATATTTCAAACTTTTTTAACAAATCAAAAACTGAAAAATTGGGCGTGCAAAATTATTCAGCTTAAGTTAATACTTTGTAGCGCCACACCTTTTGCTGCGATTACAGCTGTAAGTCGCTTGGGGTATGTCTCTGTCAGTTTTGCACATCGAGAGACTGACATTTTTTCCCATTCCTCCTTGCAAAACAGCTCGAGCTCAGTGAGGTTGGATGGAGAGCATTTGTGAACAGCAGTTTTCAGTTCTTTCCACAGATTCTCGATTGGATTCAGGTCTGGACTTTGACTTGGCCATTCTAACACCTGGATATGTTTATTTTTGAACCATTCCATTGTAGATTTTGCTTTATGTTTTGGATCATTGTCTTGTTGGAAGACAAATCTCCATCCCAGTCTCAGGTCTTTTGCAGACTCCATCAGGTTTTCTTCCAGAATGGTCCTGTATTTGGCTCCATCCATCTTCCCATCAATTTTAACCATCTTCCCTGTCCCTGCTGAAGAAAAGCAGGCCCAAACCATGATGCTGCCACCACCATGTTTGACAGTGGGGATGTTGTGTTCAGGGTGATGAGCTGTGTTGCTTTTACGCCAAACATAACGTTTTGCATTGTTGCCAAAAAGTTCAATTTTGGTTTCATCTGACCAGAGCACCTTCTTCCACATGTTTGGTGTGTCTCCCAGGTGGCTTGTGGCAAACTTTAAACAACACTTTTTATGGATATCTTTAAGAAATGGCTTTCTTCTTGCCACTCTTCCATAAAGGCCAGATTTGTGCAATATACATCTGATTGTTGTCCTATGGACAGAGTCTCCCACCTCAGCTGTAGATCTCTGCAGTTCATCCAGAGTGATCATGGGCCTCTTGGCTGCATCTCTGATCAGTCTTCTCCTTGTATGAGCTGAAAGTTTAGAGGGACGACCAGGTCTTGGTAGATTTGCAGTGGTCTGATACTCCCTCCATTTCAATATTATCGCTTGCACAGTACTCCTTGGGATGTTTAAAGCTTGGGAAATCTTTTTGTATCCAAATCCGGCTTTAAACTTGTATCTTGGACCTGCCTGGTGTGTTCCTTGTTCTTCATGATGCTCTCTGCGCTTTTAACGGACCTCTGAGACTATCACAGTGCAGGTGCATTTATACGGAGACTTGATTACACACAGGTGGATTGTATTTATCATCATTAGTCATTTAGGTCAACATTGGATCATTCAGAGATCCTCACTGAACTTCTGGAGAGAGTTTGCTGCACTGAAAGTAAAGGGGCTGAATAATTTTGCACGCCCAATTTTTCCGTTTTTGATTAGTTAAAAAAGTTTGAAATATCCAATAAATGTCATTCCACTTCATGATTGTGTCCCACTTATTGTTGATTCTTCACAAAAAATACAGTTTTATATCTTTATGTTTGAAGCCTGAAATGTGGCAAAAGGTCGCAAAGTTCAAGGGGGCCGAATACTTTCGCAAGGCACTGTATATACTGTACTCTATATCATCTACTGCATCTTTATGTAATACATGTATCACTAGCCACTTTACCTATGCCACTTTGTTTACATACTCATCTCATATGTATATACTATGGTGTTAACTCAATACCATCTACTGTATCTTGCCTATGCCGCTCTGTACCATCACTCATTCATATATCTTTATGTACATATTCTTTATCCCCTTACACTTGTGTCTATAAGGTAGTAGTTTTGGAATTGTTAGCTAGATTACTTGTTGGTTATTACTGCATTGTCGGAACTAGAAGCACAAGCATTTCGCTACACTCGCATTAACATCTGCTAACCATGTGTATGTAACAAATAACATTTGATTTGATTTGATTTGACTAAATACTTGGAGGGATGCGAGGTATTTGAGATAGATATGTACATGAAGGCAGGGTAAAGTGACTAGGCTTCAGGATAGATAATAAGGTATTTGAGATAGATATGTACATGAAGGCAGGGTAAAGTGACTAGGCTTCAGGATAGATAATAAGGTATTTGAGATAGATATGTACATGAAGGCAGGGTAAAGTGACTAGGCTTCAGGATAGATAATAAGGTATTTGAGATAGATATGTACATGAAGGCAGGGTAAAGTGACTAGGCTTCAGGATAGATAATAAGGTATTTGAGATAGATATGTACATGAAGGCAGGGTAAAGTGACTAGGCTTCAGAATAGATAATAAGGTATTTGAGGTAGATATGTACATGAAGGCAGGGTAAAGTGACTAGGCTTCAGGATAGATAATACAAGTCAAATAAAGAACAGAGTAGCAGCAGCAAATGATTTAAAAGTGTGTGCGAGCATGTTGTGTGTATGTGTTTGTGTTGTCGCTGTATGTGTGAATGTGTGTGGGTTTTGTGTCAATGTACCTCTTACCTAGAAACAGAGCTCTGCCATTAGTCAAACTAACATGTGGCCAGGGACTCCCACCTGTCTGCCCCATTCAGTCTGAGGAGGGTGGTGAGAGGAGAGCGAAGAAGGAGGTCTGCGTGTGTGTGTGCGCGCGGGTGTATGCCTCCAGTTGAAAGCAGTTGCGCCTGATGAGGATAGACGTGTCTTAATGCTCTGATCCCTTGTCATAGATCTTTATGATGGGTGTCAGGTGGCCGTCTATTTGGCCATTGTTCAGGACATTCATTTAATTTACAACAGAAGATGTTTTACATTTTTTCTTCCTGATGCTAAATAATACACTCGTCATCATCTCCTGCTTGTGTGTGTGTGTGTGTGTGTGTGTGTGTGTGTGTGTGTGTGTTGGTCCTTCAGTAACAAAACCCCTGTGCAGTTCCACATTCCAGCAGCACACAGTTAATTAAAAGAGAGCTGGTGAACGAGCAGCATTGTGTTTGACTCAGAGGAGGACAAGAAGAGCAACACTTGGCTCCAGTTGTCATGGGTGATTATTTCACATGTAACCTGGGGGAAGTTTTCTGAAAATATGGGGAACAATGAAAACTAGACTTGTGTCTGAAGCCAATATGGAGAACTGGAGTTAGAAGTTGAAAGAGGAACATAACACAGGGAGACACCAGACAGACATGTCCTGTGCCCCTCCAGGAGAGGGAGAGTTCCTGTGGTGGATGGTTTTCTTCAAGCTGAGAACAGTTCATTGTTAATGACAACATATAGCCAATAATGTAATAGAATAGACTAGTCTTAAATTAAAAGATATCAGCAGACTCTTTTACAGAATACTCCTTTAAAATCAAATCTGAATATATTTTATTGCACTGTTGCATGGCTGTCCTCAAATCAAACTATACTCTGATTTAGACTCCTCCTGTCTCCATCTACCTCTTTCTCATTCTCTTTGTGTCTGTCTCCATCTCTCAGCACACCCCCTCTAACTTTCTTTCCACCACCCCCCCCCATCTCTCTCTCGCTCTCCATCCTCTCATTCTTTAGAATCAGTATCCAATTAAGAGATGAGGGGTGCTGTGCGTCTCTCACCAGAGCTATCCTATTGATCTGATGAGACGCACGGCACCGCTCATCTCTTAATTGGATACTGATTCTAAAGAAGGAGGAGACGGAGGGACAATCTTCATGTTTGCCAGTGAAGATATTAAAATCATTCATTTCAATGTTAGATGGGCCCATGTGTGGCTGTAAAGTAATTAAGCAGGATAAATGCCTGGAGTCGCAGGGCGGGAGGTGTGTGTGTGTGTGTGTGTGTGTGTGTGTGTGTGTGTGTGTGTGTGTGTGTGTGTGTGTGTGTGTGTGTCAATATAGTCTGGGAATGGACAGCTAGACAACAGAGCTTCAGCATCCAAGAATTCTGCTCCCCTGATAAGAATGAGAGACAAAGAAAGAGGGAGAGAAATAAAGGAGGGAATATTCTGTCATTAATTCACGTAAATGAGGAGAGTGACAAAATGGTGGCCGTCAACGGAGTAAATAAAGGAGAGTGGAAGCGGGAGCGTTCGGCTACTCTAAGTGGCCATAACATGCTGCTGGGTCCATAACATAACATGCTGCTGGGTCCTTAACATGCTGCTGGGTCCATAACATAACATGCTGCTGGGTCCATAACATGCTGCTGGGTCCATAACATAACATGCTGCTGGGTCCATAACATAACATGCTGCTGGGTCCATAATATAACATGCTGCTGGGTCCATAACATAACATGCTGCTGGGTCCATAACATGCTGCTGGGTCCATAACATAACATGCTGCTGGGTCCATAACATAACATGCTGCTGGGTCCATAACATAACATGCTGCTGGGTCCATAACAGGCTGCTGGGTCCATAACATGCTGCTGGGTCCATAACATAACATGCTGCTGGGTCCATAACATAACATGCTGCTGGGTCCATAATATAACATGCTGCTGGGTCCATAACATAACATGCTGCTGGGTCCATAACATGCTGCTGGGTCCATAACATAACATGCTGCTGGGTCCATAACATGCTGCTGGGTCCATAACATAACATGCTGCTGGGTCCATAACATGCTGCTGGGTCCATAACATAACATGCTGCTGGGTCCATAACATAACATGCTGCTGGATCAGTCTGTCACTTTTACCCCGTGTCCCAAATTCTACCTCAGTCAGCTTGTCATCTCCCAATGTCACGGAGTTCAAGAAGGAGGTATTACAGTAGCTAGCAGAAACTCCCTTCTTTTGGGACATCCTCTGTCTTGTCAAGATCACTGATACCGCAGTACAACCCCTTCTTAAATCAACCTACTACCAATTCAAAATGTACAACAGTCAGAAGTGTTTGAAACATTGATCTAATCAAGTGTTGGTTCTGTGTGGTCCTCAGAGGACCAAAATAGCACTTTGTTAACTGTTTTCGGGTTATCCTATGGGTTATCCTACGGGTTATCGAGTGTATCCACTTGTGTGGCTAGAATTGTATTTTTAGATGGTGAAATGAAATCGGACTATTCACCTTGCGCTTGCGTGGGATTGGCTCGTCGAAGAGCAGGCTGCTGCCATCCTGTTCGTCGATGGCGTCGTCGGGGGGCGGGCCGTTGACGCTGGACATGCGGAAGGGCTTGAAGCTGTCTGCAGATAGCGGTGGGGAGGGGGTGGACGGGTTGGACTGGTCACTAGGGCCACTCCAGCTCCAATAGCCACTACTGCTGTAACTGGAGGGGGTGAAGCCCCCACCACTCTCCTTCCACGAGCCATTCAGACCCTCTGGGGGGAAAGAAAGAAAGAAAGAAAGAAAGAAAGAAAGAAAGAAAGAAAGAAAGAAAGAAAGAAAGAAAGAAAGAAAGAAAGAAAGAAAGAAAGAAAGAAAGAAAGAAAGAAAGAAAGAAAGAAAGAAAGAAAGAAAGAAAGAAAGAAAGAAAGAAAGAAAGAAAGAAAGAAAGAAAGAAAGAAAGAAAGAAAGAAAGAAAGAAAGAAAGAAAGAAAGAAAGAAAGAAAGAAAGAAAGAAAGAAAGAAAGAAAGAAAGAAAGAAAGAAAGAAAGAAAGAAAGAGAGAGAGAGAGAGAGAGAGAGAGACCAGAGAACACACTAAACATTATGGAAGGCTAACCAGAGAACACACTAAACATTATGGAAGGCTAACCAGAGAACACACTAAACATTATGGAAGGCTAACCAGAGAACACACTAAACATTATGGAAGGCTAACCAGAGAACACACTAAACATGATAACAGACGTATTAGGGAGGTGAACTCGATGGGGGGGTCAAAGCTAAGACAACAGATCATCCGGTGTGAATGTGTTATTGGAAGTGTGTATGGATTGTGAGGTTCTGACATGGAGAGGGATGGAGTTCCAGAGTTCAGGGGCTGCACTGCTAAAAGCCCCATCTCCCATGGAGCAGAAGCTGGTGGGATGGATGGTGTGGAGGCCAGCGTCGAAAGAGTGCAATTTTGAGTGGCACAACAAACAAGACCTCATTTACAGTTGCTTCACTCCAGGGACTTAGTTGAGACGTCTTGCGATTGATATAATGTACATTACAGCAGATGAAGAGAAACTCTCCTTTAGATATCACCGTGACAAACCACTCAGCACTTCTAATTCAATCTGAAGGTGGAGACGGAGCAGAGAGATCAAAGACAGCATTCATCTTTACCTGGTGGGAGAGCTGCACTCAGGAGATACATACAGTATGCATCTCTACAGCTGCACTAGTCTCACCATGTCCTCATCATGACGTGACCTCAGCAAGGGGATATGTATATGAAACAGTAAATGGTTCACCCAAAAACAACTTCCTTTGTCAGTTCGTTCAGAGCACGCAAAACGACACGTACAGACGCTAGCTATCATGATCACCTCCGCAAATGTTTGTTTGATCAAATGTTTGATTGTTGCCGTCTTGGGACAAAACTCAGTGGTTAAAGAGAATCTTAAGTCAGTTAAGAACAAATTCTTATTTACAATGACGGCCTAGGAACAGTGGGTTAACTGACTTGTTCACGGGCAAAACGACAGATTTTTACCTTGTCAGCTCAGGGATTCGATCTAGCAACCTTTCGGTTACTGGCCCAACGCTCGAACCACTAGGCTACCCTGCCACCTTAATGGGATCACCAGTATAAAAAGAGGATACAATAATAAATGATATAAAACCAGGTTTGGTCGACTCACCGCTGACTTTAACTGGGGGGCTCCTGACCAGTGGACTGCTGGACAGGCTGGTCAGAACCATGGCAGCTGTCACCTTGTCCATGTCCACTTCCTCCTCTGACTTCCTGTTAAAACAACAAACAGAGAATATTACTGTGCATGAAAAGACAACAACAATAACAAACAGATAATGTGGCTGTATCCGAAATGACATCATATACAGCTCTGACCCAAAGCACGTAGCCTACATTGGTAATATGGCACAGCAATATAGTGCCATTTCAGATTCACTGGGCATGCCTCAAAACCATTCGTCAACTCCCCCTGTGAGACCGTGATATATTGGTTAGCTCATTAATATGATCCGGCAGCCTCTTTGTTCTACTTTGATGTGACCAGCGCCGTGTCTCTGACAAATAACAGAGATGCTGAATGTAAACATCGCCATGCGTCTCTTAATTGGCGTGAATTCACCAACGCAATGGATTCATCTCTTAATCCACCCCGCTGTACTCCCGACACACACACACGCACACACACAAATTACTATTCTAGAGAGCAGGGAGGTTGATAGAGAAGAATTACCTAAATCATTGTTCTGATGAAATTAATATGATGTCATTCATGGATTACATATAAATCACTGATTAACTTTACCCAGAACCCCCCCCCACCCCCCCACATTTTCTGGTCACCTTGGTGTGTGTGTGTGTGTGTGTGTGTGTACGTAGATAATGCCACCAAGCAGTCTGCCTGCCCTGCTAAACTGGCAGGGGGGGGGGGATATCACAGGGTTTATAACAGCCTGTACTCCACCCCACTGCCCCTCATTAGCAGACACAGGGTTAGGTCTACCCCTGGGGTTTGGTTGGGGGGCAGGGGGTAAATGGGAGAGATGGCCATCAGCCAGAGAGAAGCAGTCTGTCTACAGTCTGATGACATCTGTTGAACTTACACTGTTCCACCAGACAGACAGATGTGCTAACAACTTTCTTGTGGTTGACTGACTGTCCAAACTCTAGAAGACAAATGGCTTAGTAGCGTTGGCGGGGTGGTGGGAGAAAGGCAATCTGAGTGAAAAGGAGAGAGAGAGAGAAACCAATACCTACCCTCCTTCCCACTCACCAGACATCTGTGCCTTTGTCTTTAATGGTTCCATTGAGGAACCACTCGACAGCCAGCACCCTCCTTGCCCTGTTCCCTGTCCCAGCCCGGGATGTTTCCAGTTTCTGGAACACCACTAGGTGTTTCTGGAACACCACTAGGTGTTTCTGGAACACCATTAGGTGTTTCTATAACACCACCAGGTGTTTCTGGAACACCACCAGGTGTTTCTATAACACCACCAGGTGTTTCTGGAACACCACCAGGTGTTTCTATAACACCACCAGGTGTTTCTATAACACCACCAGGTGTTTCTATAACACCACCAGGTGTTTCTGGAACACCACCAGGTGTTTCTGGAACACCACCAGGTGTTTCACCTTGGGTGTAAGAATAATAATCCATTGTGTTACAGACGATTTAGCGCAACATGTTTCCTTGGCGATTGTCCTGTTTGATGGAATTGTTTCAGGCTCTTTCATTCTTTAGCAACAGGTTATTAGCAGGTGATAAAAGACTATCGAGAACCACAGGAATCCCAAACAGACAGAAATAAAAGATGAAGTTTGATGGGACATAACTAGCTCCGTACTGTACAGTGGACACACTAGCCATCTCCTCAGATGTACCGCATCAGAAAACAACATGTCTTACATTAACACGAGTCTCTTCCTGCATGTCTAAAATGAGTTTGGCTAAGACCATTTGAACACTGACTCACGACGCGTACTGTAATAGTTCTGCGAACTCATGAACATTTGCTTGTATAACTAATGACAAGTTATCTTCTAAAACACAGACCACGTACTGTTGTTGTAGTTCAGCTAACTTAACTAACCAATGACAATTAAACGAGAGGTTTTGATTCAGAACAAACAACCGTTTCTCTCTTTAGATAAGACGTGACGTGGGGAGTTTGACATGGAACATAAGTACAGACATTCCAGGTATAATGTGTCACACACACACACACACACACACTCATTCATTCATATCTGGAAACTTTATTCTCCGTGTCATCGAAAACCATTACTCAAAAATAATGAAGCCAATTGAACTATCTGCCGGGAATTCCCCCCAAACTCTGCCTAGTGAGAGCCCTCCTTCCTATTGCTACACACAACCTCCCTCTCACCTCTGAAAATGAACTCTGTTTTGCTCTCTCTCCTACCACTCAACTCTGTTTTGAGCTGGGTGTAAAACAGGGAGAGGAGAGCAGGGGGCCACAGAGGAGGGGTATTTGGGGCTCCAGCGGAGGGTTAGAGGGGGCTCCCCAGTCTCTTTGATGTGGGCGTAGAGCGGGGCAGCTCATCTTTAATTACAGTCGCTGTCCTATGACGCTCATTTCCTCTTGAATAATTGACTATAAATCAGACACCTCCTGCGAAAAGCTAAACACCTTCCAATCTCTCTCCCCCTCTTATCTACTCGGATGATACTTCTATCGTCTGTCCACACACGCACACATACAGCACAGATCTATGAATGACATGGGGCAATGACATGAAGGACATTAAGACTAACCTCCCACCACACACGGAAGAGATGCATTCCAGACAAAGGCCATGCCTTCATCTCACAGGGGTTGTGGATAATAAGAGAGCGAGAGCATTCTGTTTTTTCATTACATTTTCTGTGTGACTTCCACATCAGATCTTTCCTCCTTTCATTTGAGTTAGTGTGTTTAGCAGGTGTGTTTTTGCGTGTCACTGTCTGCGTGTGCGTGTGTACATGCGTGTTTGTGCATTATAGTCTGATGCACTGTTACAGCCTTATTTAAAATGTATTTTAAAAAAAAATCTCAATCTGCACACAATACCCCATTACGTCAAGGCGAAAACAGGTTTTTAGAAATGTTTGCAAATGTAATAAAACAGAAATACCTTATTTACAGTATTCAGACCCTTTGCTATGAGACTGGAAATTCAGCTCAGGTGCATCCTGTTTCCATTGATCATCCTTGAGATGTTCCTACAAATTGATTTGAGTCCACCTGTGGTAAATTCAATTGATTAGACATGATTTGGAAAGGCACACACCTGTCTATATAAAAGGTCCCACAGTTGGAAGTGTAAAAACCAAGCAATGTCAGAGCAAAAACCAAGCAATGACGTCAAAGGAATTGTACATAGAGCTCAGAGAAAGGATTGTGTTGAAGCACAGATTTGGGGAAAGGTACCAAAAAATTTTCAAGATCACACTGGCCTCCATCATTCTTAAATAGAAGAAGTTTGGAACCACCAAGACTCTTCCTAGAGCTGGTCGCCTGGCCAAACTGAGCAATTGGGGGAGAAGGGCCTTTGTCAGGGAGATGACCAAGAACCCAATTGTCACTCTGACAGACCTCCCAGAGTTCATTCCTCTGTGGAGATGGGAGAACCTTCCAGAAAGACTCTGCAGCACTACACCAATTTATAGGGCCCTATGATATCTGCGATGCGGAAAACGCAGACGGGATCGCAGAATTTGGTAATAAAAATGGAATCAACTGGAAAACGTGGAATATTGCAGAATTTTCCATATTTTTGCTGAATTTTTTTAAATTATTGTAGTAACCTAAATGATTTCATAATTGTAAAATTACAGACGAGTAGGCCTAGAGAATTAATTCCATTTTCCGGGGGGTCAGTCGTGCGTGGGACTCTTACGTCACCTCACAACTTGGCTGTCACTTTGAGAATCACGTTCGAAGAGGCCAAGTCGTCGAAGAGGCCGTCTGAGATGCCCAAGTCGTCAAAAAAACAAAAAAAGTTGACCCTAACCCCTAAATTCAGAGCAGAGCAATACCCAAAGAACCATTGAGTAAGGCGATAAGCTCAACGAACCATCGAGTCAGGCGATAAGCTCAACGAACCATCGAGTCAGGCGATAAGCTCAACAAACCATCGAGTCAGGCGATAAGCTCAACGAACCATCGAGTCAGGCGATAAGCTCAACGAACCATCGAGTCAGGCGATAAGCTCAAAGAACCATCGAGTCAGGCGATAAGCTGTTTTGAAAATTATGTCAATATACTATTGATTGGACCCGTAAAAATAAGTGTGTGATGACCACTTAAAGTCTAAAGTCCATGTGAAGAACAAGGAAAAGCACCGTGTTAGCCAGAACATGCCTCTTCAAACGACCATTACTAGTGCATCAGCAGATTCAAGACGAGAATTTATTCAGGATTTTGTGGCTGTGTGTGCCGAGTCTGATATCCCCTTTGAAAAGCTAAGAAAGCCAAGGCCGTTTCTAGTGAAGCATTGCAAACAGGGAGGAGCGTTGCCCGAAAATGAGAGCAGTCTCTGTCAAACTCACCTGCCCAGTGTGTTTGACCAACATATGACTGCCCTTCTACAGAGGATCCGTGGGAAGAAGTTTGCGGTGGTTGTTGACAAGACAACAGATCCAGGGGATTTCAGCGTTCTAAACATGGTCGGTCATTGGTGAGTTAACTTAACAGCGTATTAACATAGCCTACATTTACATTCTGCAATTTGAATTGTCCGCATGCAAATTGTGATATTCCAAATGACGAGCTATCGTGGTGAAATATAGCGATGCATAATGTCAGCAGCTGTCTGCCTCTTCAATTAGGTAACTATCGCTGTATCTATATTGTGTTTACACTTGAAATTTAAATAACACTTATTTTGGTTATCTTTCATTGCAGGTGTTGAAAACCAGTACTTCCTGGTGGATGTCATTTTCATAGACAAATGCAACTCCTCAACGTTTTCCCAAGCTATACTAGCCTCCCTCCACAGCAACGATCTGAACCTGAACGATGCCTGGGCAGTGGTCACCGACAATGCCTCCTTACTGCCTGAAGGCATACAAGGAGGTTCTGAAATGAGTGATGCCCAACAGTGTCCATGTAACCGGTCTCTGCCATGTCAATCTGGTGTGTGAGACCTGACAGCACTACAAATACTTCTCTGAAGTTGCATCACTTGTGACATGGATGAGAGGTCTTCTTCAAAAAGCCTGCCAGAAAGAGAAGATGGGTGAGCTTCCTCATTATGAAGGAGTTTGTGCAGGACAAGGCTCCTCCTGAAGCAGTGAGCTCTAGATGGAATAGCTGGTTTGAGGCAGTGCCATGCAGAGCATGTTCATCTGTACAGAGTGTTTTTGTTGGCAGAAAAGTCATTATCCCAGGCAGTCACATACCTCCTCATCCAGCTGGAAACAGAAGAGAAGGTGCAGGCCCTCACTGTTAAAATCACCATCTAAGAGGGCTGCTCCAAATGGATGACAGCTCTGTCAATCCTAGAAGGAACACACTGTCCCACAGCAGTGTCTGCATACAATGTCATGTAGGATCTGGGCTCTTACCTGGTGAATGGAATGGCAAAAACATGTGGGTATGGTGCCAAGACAGATGAGCTATTGAGAAGGATGGGGATTGGAGAGAGGAGGGAAGTGCTTGACCATCTCCATGATGCATTCCACTTGGCCTTCACAAAGTTCTCAAAGCACTGGGACACACATCCAGCCAGAGAGATCTACAGGCTGGCTAGGGAGTTCGATCCGAGGCAGACTCCAGCATGGGAAAGCAGATTGAAGCATACACACAACTGAAACCCATGGCAAGCCCATCAACAGAGCTGAGTGAAGAATGGATTGCCTATCACCACTGTGTGTCCAGGGAGCCCTCACCTGCTTTGGAGCTTTCTGATTACTGGAGGGGCCTGAGTGTGAGATTCCCAAGAGTTGCAGAAGTGGCAGTGCCCTACATCTACTTCCCAGTCAGCTCAGTCGACTGTGAGAGGAGTTTGAGCAAAAATAAGACTCTGCTCACAGACAAGCGAGAGACACTCACCGAGCTCAACACAAAGAGGCTGACAATCATGTACTTCAATAGAGATGTCTGTCATAGATGGAAAACTTACAATGGACAAACATAGGAGCTCATAAGGTAGTTCCAAAGGTTTTGCCTATTGCTGCATTGTTGCCTAGATTCTAGCATTAATCTTTTTTCTCCATTTATAATGAAACACTTATGTGAAGCACTTTATTTTACAAAAAACATTGAATGCAAAATTTAGTTGTTTTTTAGATAAGTATAACAATAGGTTTTGCCTATTGCTTGTTGCATTGTTCCCTTTATTCTTGCATTACTTTTTAATAATGAAACACTTAGTAGAACTCCGTATTGAAGCACTTGCCATGATAAAAAATAGTGCAATATTGTGTTGCATCATTACAAATGTACTCCTTGTATACTCTTATCTTATTAAATTGTTGATGTTTTATTCATTCACATTATTAGACACGCTTTCTGATGATGAAATTTGAATTCAGAATTAAGAAAAAAAACTGAATGAGGAAAAAAATCAAATGGATTTCATAGGGCCCTAAATTTATGGTAGAGTGGCCAGACGGAGGCCACTCTTCAGTGAAAAGGCACATAACAGCCCGCTTGGAGTTTGCCAAAAGGCACCTAAAGGACTCTCAGACAATGAGAAACAAGATTCTGATGGTAGCATCATGCTGGGAGAAGGTTTTTCAGCAGCAGAGAGACTGGGAGCTGCAGAATGCCCAGGACCTCAGACTGGGGCAAAGGTTCACCTTCCAACAGGACAACAACCCTAAGCACACAGCCAAGACAACGCAAGAGTGGCTTCGGGACAATCTCTGAATGTACTTGAGTGGCTCAGTCAGAGCCAGGACTTGAACCCGAACATCTCTGGAGAGACCTGAAAATAGCTGTGCAGCAACGCTCCCAATCCAACCTGACAGAGCTTAAGAGGATCAGCAGAGAAGAATTGGAGAAACTCCTAAAATACAGGCGTGCCAAGCTTGTAGCGTCATACCAAAGAAGACTTGAGGCTGTAATCACTGCCAAAGGTGCTTCAACAAAGTACAGAGTAAAGGGCCTGAATACTTCTGTAAATGTCATTTCAGTTTTACATTTTAATACATACAACAACAAAAAACCCTTTTTTTGCTTTGTCATTATGGGGTGTTGTGTGTAGATTGATTAGGGGGGGATTATTGGATCCATTTTAGAATAAGGCTGTAGCGTAACAAAATGTGGAAAAAGTCTGAATACATGCCATTTAGGTTGACAATAATTCCATTGCACAATGTCTGATACATCACGTCTTACTTTTTCCTGCATCAGTATAAAGGATTATGACTCTGCCATTCATTCATATTAGACTGGTTTCCCAACTAGCAATAAGGAATCGGCCCAGAAGTGGCCCGATGCAAATTTAAATAAATGTATACAAAATGACCCGATTTAGTCATTTTAAATATTACTATTATACATTTAATGCATACAAATTATACCCATCCACCCCAAAAAAATGTCCGTTGGAGGAAACAGCGTACACCTGGTGACTGTGTCGGTGTGCATGCGTCTGACCCGCTGGCATGGGTATCAAAGTAGAATCTGTAGCAACACAGTTTGTACTGCGATGCAGTGTCTTAGACTGCTGCACCACTCAGGCGGCTCCATCCAGTTTTTAATGCTTATCAATTGCCTTGCACAAAGTATCAAAATACTAAAATACCAAATTATGATGATCCAAACTTCTTTGAAATTATATATAAGATTTGATCAACTCTACAAGCAACACTAGACTATATTATTATGGTGGGAGATTTTAAAACGGTTTTAAATACATCTATGGACCGTAAAGGAGGAGCATCCCGTGCATCCCGCAAAGACGGAGGTGTTGCTAATATTTACGATAGCAAATTTCAATTTACAGAAAAAAAATGCAGTTTTCGTCTTTTGAGCTTCTAGTCATGAAATCTATGCAAGCTACTCAAATCACTTTTTATAGCTACTGTTTACAGGCCTCCTGGGCCATATACAGCGTTCCTCACTGAGTTCCCTGAATTCCTATCGGACATTGTAGTCATAGCAGATAATATTCTAATTTTTGGTGACTTTAATATTCACGTGGTAAAGTCCACAGACCCACTCCAAAAGGCTTTCAGAGCCATCATCGACTCAGTGGGTTTTGTCCAACGTGTCTCTGGACCTACTCACTGTCACAGTCATACTCTGGACCTAGTTTTGTCCCATGGAATAAATGTTGTGGATCTTAATGTTTTTCCTCATAATCCTGGACTAATCGGACCACCATTTTATTACGTTTGCAATCGCAACAAATAATCTCCTCAGACCCCAACCAAGGAGCATCAAAAGTTGTGCAATAAATTCTTAGACAACACAAATATTCCTTGATGCCCTTCCAGACTCCCTCTGCCTATCCAAGGACGTCAGAGGACAAAAATCAGTTAACCACCTAACTGAGGAACTCAATTTAACCTTGCGCAATACCCTAGAAGCAGTTGCACACCTAAAAACATTTCTCATAAGAAACTAGCTCCCTGGTATACAGAAAATACCCGAGCTCTGAAGCAAGCTTCCAGAAAATTGGAACGGAAATGGCGCCACACCAAACTGGAAGTCTTCCGACTAGCTTAGAAAGACAGCACCGTGCAGTATTGAAGAGCCCTCACTGCTGCTCCATCATCCTATTTTTCCAACTTAATTGAGGAAAATAAAAGAGAGACACTCAAGTGTTTTATACTTTGTACTATATCTCTTGACACAATGATGGAAATAATCATGGCCTCTAAACCTTCAAGCTGCATACTGGACCCTATTCCAACTAAACTACTGAAAGAGCTGCTTCCTGTGCTTGGCCCTCCTATGCTGAACATAATAAACGTCTCTCTATCCACCGGATGTGTACCAAACTCACTAAAGGTTGCTGTAATAAAGCCTCTCCTGAAAAAGCCAAACCTTGACCCAGAAAATATAAAACAACTAATCGGCCTATATCGAATCTCCCATTCCTCTCAAAACTTTTAGAAAAAGCTGTTGCGCAGCAACTCACTGCCTTCCTGAAGACAAACAATGTATACGAAATGCTTCAGTCTGGTTTTAGACCCCATCATAGCACTGAGACGGCACTTGTGAAGGTGGTAAATTACCTTTTAATGGCATCAGATCGAGGCTCTGCATCTGTCCTCATGCTCCTAGACCTTAGTGCTGCTTTTGATACCATCGATCACCACATTCTTTTGGAGAGATTGGAAACCCAAATTGGTCTACACGGACATGATCTGGCCTGGTTTAGAGCTTATCTGTCAGAAAGATATCAGTTTGTCTCTGTAGATGGTTTGTCCTCTGACAAATCAACTGTAAATGTTGATGTTCCTCAAGGTTCCATTTTAGTACCACTATTGTTTTCACTATATATTTAACCTCTTTGGGATGTCATTCGAAAACAATGTTAACTTTCACTGCTATGCGGCTGACACACAGCTGTACATTTCAATGAAACATGGTAAAGCACCAAAATGGCCCTCGCTAGAAGCCTGTGTATCAGACATAAGGAAGTGGATGGCTGCAAACTTTTACTTTTAAACTCGGACAAAACAGAGATGCTTGTTCTAGGTCCCAAGAAACAAAGAGATCTTCTGTTGAATCTGACATTTAATCTTGATGGTTGTACAGTCGTCTCATTTAATGTTTTATTTAATTTTACCTTTATTTTACTAGGCAAGTCAGTTAATAACAAATTCTTATTTTCAATGACGGCCTAGGAACAGTGGGTTAACTGCCTGTTCAGGGGCAGAACGACAGATTTGTACCTTGTCAACTCGGGGGTTTGAACTTGCAACCTTCCGGTTACTAGTCCAACGCTCTAACCACTAGTCTACCCTGCCGTCTCAAATAAAACTGTGAAGGACCTCAGCGTTACTCTGGACCCTGATCTCTCTTTTGACGAACATATCAAGACTGTTTCAAGGACAGCTTTTTTCCATCTACGTAACATTGCATAAATCAGAAACTTTCTGTCCAAAAATTAATCCATGCTTTTGTTACTTCTAGATTAGACTACTGCAATGCTCTACTTTCCGGCTACGCAGATAAAGCACTAAATTAACATCAGTTAGTGCTAAACACGGCTGCTTAGAATCCTGACTAGAACCAAATAATTTGATCATATTACTCCAGTGCTAACCTCTCTACACTGGCTTCCTGTTAAGGCAAGGGCTAACCTACAAAGCATTACATGGGCTTGCGCCTACCTATCTTTCTGATTTGGTTCTGCCGTACATACCTACACGTACGCTACGGTCACAAGACACAGGCCTCCTAATTGTCCCTAGAATTTCTAAGCAAACAGCTGGAGGCAGGGCTTTCTCCTATAGAGCTCCATTGTTATGGAATGGTCTGCCTACCCATGTGAGAGACGCAGACTCGGTCTCAACCTTTAAGTCTTTACTGAAGACTCATCTCTTCAGTGGGTCATATGATTGAGTGTAGTCTGGCCCAGGAGTGTGAAGGTGAACGGAAAGGCACTGGAGCAACGAACCGCCCTTGCTGTCTCTGCCTGGCCAGTTCCCCTCTCTCCACTGGGATTCTCTGCCTCTAACCCTATTACAGGGGCTGAGTCACTGGCTTACTGGTGCTCTTTCATGCCGTCCCTAGGAGGGGTGCGTCACTTGAGTGGGTTGAGTCACTGACGTGATCTTCCTGTCTGGGTTGGCGCTCCCCCTTGGGTTGTGCCGTGGCGGAGATCTTTGTGGGTTATACTCAGCCTTTTCTCAGGATGGTAAGTTGGTGGTTGAAGATATCCCTCTAGTGGTGTGGGGGCTGTGCTTTGGCAAAGTGGGTGGGATTATATCCTTCCTGTTTGGCCCTGTCCGGGGGTATCATCGGATGGGGCCACAGTGTTTCCTGACCCCTCCTGTCTCAGCCTCCAGTATTTATGCTGCAGTAGTTTATGTGTCGGGGGGCTAGGGTCAGTTTGTTATATCTGGAGTACTTCTCCTGTCTTATCCGGTGTCCTGTGTGAATTTAAGTATGCTCTCTCTGGCATGATGACTCCTTGCTGTCCCCAGTCCACCTGGCCATGCTGCTGCTCCAGTTTCAACTGTTCTGCCTGCGGCTATGGAACCCTGACCTGTTCACCGGACGTGCTACCTGTCCCAGACCTGCTCTCTCTAGAGACAGCAGGAGCGGTAGAGATACTTCTAATGATCGGCTATGAAAAGCCAACTGACATTTACTCCTGAGGTGCTGACTTACTGCACCCTCGACAACTACTGTGATTATTATTATTTGACCATGCTGATCATTTATGAACAGTTATAATCTCCACCCGGCACAGCCAGAAGAGGACTGGACACCCCTTATAGCCTGGTTCCTCTCTAGGTTTTGGCCTTTCTAGGGAGTTTTTCCTAGCCACCGTGCTTCTACACCTGCATTGCTTGCTGTTTGGGGTTTTAGGCTGGGTTTCCGTACAGCACTTTGAGATATCAGCTGATGTAAGAAGGGCTATATAAATACATTTGATTTGATTTAAAGGAAATCACACTAGAAACTCTCACCCTCAGGCACTTAAGGAAACCATGAATGCCATGGATACATTGGAATTAGTGGATATATGGAGGCGTAAATACCATGACCTAGTGAGATATACATGACAGAAGCTTAATCAAGCTAGTAGTCTTGATTGCTTTCTTATGTCATTCTCTCTGGCACCAAAAGTAAAACATAAAAAAAAAAAGTGTTGATAGGTGACAGAATGCGGTCAGACCATCACATAATTGGCATATATCATAAATAAAATAAAAAATAAAATGACAACCAACTAATTGCAGCATTACCATAAAATGGAAGAGACAAGTGGAAGGGGGAAAAAGTAAGGGAAAGTAAGATAGCAATACACCTGCATTGCTTGCTGTTTGGGGTTTTAGGCTGGGTTTCTGTACAGCACTTTGAGATATCAGCTGATGTACGAAGGGCTATATAAATACATTTGATTTGATTTGATTTGATTTGATTCAATACTGGGTGATTTGAAAAGTCATAGTCAATCGATCAATAATATAATTATTATTTTAGCAATTTGTTTTATTTCATTTACAATCTGTATAAACTATGAGAATAGAACAGTTCAGAACTTTTGTGAAGCATTACAGCACAGTTGAAAAATATATGGCAAATAGAAAATGGATGGTGTTAAGAGATGGATGGGATGAATGGAGCTGAAGGACTAATAACAACTAAATGACCAATGTAAAACACACGGGGTCTGTAACATGTATACAGGTTCACAACTTCTGTGAAATAGCACAGTTACTAATAGAACTGGATGGACATCAGAAATAGAGGAAGGCCAGAATTAAAAACAAAAACTATTGTAAAATAGATTGTGTCTGTAAAATGTCTATAGTATGTATAAAGGAGGGGTGGTAGAGTGGGTGGAGGGGTGGTAGAGTTTGCGGGTAATAATACAATTGATAAAAAAAATAACTAAATACAACTTAAACAGGACTCAATTTTTTAAATTTAAATAAATGTTAAATTGTTTTGTTTTTTATCACAGAAACAATGAGAAAATATGGAAAAATAAATACATAATGAAATGTTAATTACATAAAGCAGCCTGTGTAATCATCTGCCAGAGAGTAGCCACAATCGGCCCAATCGGCCCGATACATTTGGGCCAGATAACTCTCACCGGAATCGGCCTGAGCTCATTACTGCATTTAGAGACAGTACCCTACCAGTAAAACAGAAACACACATAGTTGAGTTTCTTTACATGTACCTAATGTTTGCCTTTGCCTTTCATAGTTCTCTATGAAATGATTGCAGGCTGAAATGATTCATGAAATGGTTATGAACACATTATCGTCAGTGTATTTCCTTCTCCGCGAGAAGAGACCAAGAGATTGGAAATTCGGTTTCCCCTCTGTGCAAACGCACAAATGACTGTTTTACTAGGGGGCGAGAGCTGTGCGTGTGTGCTGAGATACCCACAGGCCATTACAGAACACTTAGAGTGCTGGGATAGCCTATCCCACCTCTGTCAGGGCCGGGTAAGGAAAGATTAATGCACTCATTACCTTCCAACTTATATTACAGTCAACCGGGCCTCCTCTCCCCAGCCAACCGGGACTCCCCAGCCAAGCAGCCAACCAGGCCTCCCGTCCCCAGCCAAGCAGCCAATCACTGCCTCCATCTCAGCTCTCTGTTGACATGTGGAGGAGCATTCTGACTGAACACAAGCCTGGTCTTTGTTCTTGGTCCTCCTCTCTCCAACCCCACTCCATGTCTCTGCAGGCAGGTCTGAGAGGCTCCTAGGCGTGCGGTGTGGCTGTGTGCGTGGAGCGGCGTTGGTCGACTGCGTGGGCTGCTCTCCGCACAGGCAGCACACAGGCGCTCAGCTTCACACACACACACACACACAGTACGGGGTCTCACGAGCCGGAGGGTTACTGACGGTCAGCCTGGGAGAAGTTTGAGGCAGCCCTGACC
Organism: Oncorhynchus kisutch; assembly: GCF_002021735.2. NCBI lineage: Eukaryota > Metazoa > Chordata > Actinopteri > Salmoniformes > Salmonidae > Oncorhynchus > Oncorhynchus kisutch. The sequence continues at coordinate 19,963,054 of NC_034190.2, forward strand.
ATCCCACACAGTGGCTGGCAGCCGACCAAATCCTCCCTCCCTCCCTCCTCTATCTCTAACACATAAACACAGAGAACGGAGTCACACACACACACAACTTAAGAACACGCTCTCAGGCACGCACACACACGTAAACATGACCTTTTCAGTTCTCTATTTGGACCACTGAGCAGCAAAACACACACACACACGTTGTCCACACACACGTTGTCCACACACACACACACACGTTGTCCACACACACACACACACACACACACACACACACACACACACACACACACACACACACACACACACACACACACACACAGAAACTTAAGCTGTCAGTGATAATACTGGATCTCCTTGTTGACTCACTAATCATACTGCACATGGCAGGAGGCATCCCAACATAGTGCACTACATAGTGAATAAGGTTCCATTTGGGACCCTGTCATAGAGCAGACCAAACACAGACACCTCCACCGTGACTACTCTGTTCACATCTATATAGGACGTGACTATATGCCTCTCTCTCTGACTTAGATGTTTCCCTCTATTTGTGTGTTTCTTCATGTGTATTTTCTTCTCTCTTACTCACTCTTTCTAGAGATGTATACAGTAGTTGCCAACATACAAATGGGGAGATTTCTATTTTCCCAGGCAACAGAAACCATTGAAAAAAAGTCAGCCCACCAGACTTTCAGCTGCTGCGGCCCAACTAGGTGGTGGTGCGATTACACACACTCAGGAAGAGAGACTTAACACTTCCCCTGCCTGATCACACTAGGAAGAAAGAGAGATGAGGTGGAAACTGAGCAGCACTTCCTAACCTCCAGCCAAATGTATGAACATAGAGACACGTATTTCCCTCAGATTACACAGATAGACAAATCATTTGAAAACAAACCCAATTTTTAACAACTTCCATATCTATTGGGTGAAAAACCACAGTAAGCAACCACAGCAGCAAGATGTGACCTGTTGCTACAAGAAAAGTTATTGTAGAACTTCTGTGACTTCTGAGTGTAATGTTTACTGTTAATGTTTTTATTGTTTATTTCACTTTTGTTAATTAACTACTTCACTTGCTTTGGCAATGAAAATATGTTTCCCATGCCAATAAAACCCTTACATTGAAGTAAAGGGGAGAGAGAGGAGGAGAGAGAGAGAGAGAGAGAGAGAGAGAGAGAGAGAGAGAGAGAGAGAGAGAGGTAGAGGTAGAGGTTAGAGAGAGGAGTAGAGAGAGGTAGAGGGTCCGAGAGAGGAGGAAGAGGGGTCGAGAGAGAGAGAGAGGAAGAGGGGTCGAGAGAGAGAGAAGAGGGGTCGAGAGGTAGAGAGAGAGAGGAAGAGGGGTCGAGAGGTAGAGAAGTAGAGAGAGAGAGAGAGATGTAGAGAGAGAGAGGGTTCGAGAGAGAGAGAGGGGTCGAGAGAGAGAGAGAACAGTAGAGCGAGGTAGAGGGTCAGGAGAGAGAGAGAAGTAGAGAAAGAGGTAAAGGGGTCGAGAGAGAGGGGGAGAGAGAGAGAGAGAGAGAGAGAGAGAGAGAGAGAGAGAGAGAGCGAGGGGTCGAGAGAGGAGGGTTCGAGAGAGAGGTTCGAGAGAGAGGGGTCGAGAAGAGAGGGGTCGAGAGAGAGAGTCGAGAGAGAGGGGTCGAGAGAGAGACGGGGATGAGAGAGAGAGAGAGAGAGAGAGAGAGAACCAGGGGTCGAGAGAGAGAGAGAAACAGGGGTCGAGAGAGAGAGGGGTCGAGAGAGAGGTCGAGAGAGACAGGGGTCGAGAGAGAGGTCGAGACAGGGGGGCGAGAGAGAGAAGTAGAGAATGAGGTAAAGGGGTCGAGAGAGAGGGGTTGAGAGAGAGAGAGAGAGAGCGAGAGAGGTAGAGAGAGAGAGGGGTCGAGAGAGAGGTCGATGAGAGAGGGGTCTGAGAGAGAGGAGGTCCGAACGACAAGAGAGAGAGAGAGAGAGAGGGGTCGAGAGAGAGAGAGGTCGAGAGAGAGAGAGAGGGTCGAGAGAGAGAGAGGGGTCGAGACAGAGGGGACGAGACAGAGGGGTCGAGACAGAGGGGACGAGACAGAGGGGTCGAGACAGAGAGAGAGGCAGGGGTCGAGACAGAGAGAGAGGGGTCGAGACAGAGAGAGAGAGGGGGCGAGAGAGAGAGAGAGAGAGAGAGAGAGAGAGAGAGAGAGAGAGAGAGAGAGAGAGAGAGAGAGAGAGGGGTCGAGACAGAGAGAGA